>NW_017306763.1:908332-948945 GCF_000935625.1 Nanorana parkeri | reverse complement strand
GGGGGGGTGCAATAGCTATGTTGTTTCTGGCTATTGCAAATTTAAATAGCCAATAGGAATCTAGCAATGCATTCCAAAGGTGATTTTTTTTTTTATTCTGACGACAGCCAACGGCTCGATGTCAGAATAAAAAAAAAATGAAAAAGCAGGGTTTCTCTCCTGGGTGGCTGGGAGCGGGAGAATCCCGGAGCGCCCGGGAGAGTTAGGCTGTCTGAAGATCAGTGTACCTGGTTAGCTGGTAACCAGGGACGCTGATCTCCCTGCAAGTGGCCGGAGCCAGCTGTAAGATCACGGCTGGCTCCGCCCAGCTGTCAGAAGCAGGCTGTTAGCTGGCCAATGGCCGGCCGCTGGGCCAGCTTCGGCTTTCACCTCGGCTCAGTCGAGCCGAAGCATATGCCTTCGGCTCGACTGAGCCGCTCGGCCAACTTCGGGAGCTGTACGGGCTATAGTGAATAGCCCGTACAGCAGCCCTTTGGTTCTACTGAACCGAAGGGGTCCTGGGGCCGAAGCTAGCCGAAGGATCAGCCGAAGCTACGGCTAGATCCTTCGGCTACTTCGTGAATAGACCCCTTCGTTTTGAACAGAGAAAAAAAGAATTGGAACCCCGGTTTTTATTGCTGTATGTGCCCCTTCAATGTAGATTCCATCTTTGCTTGTCCTGTTGACCTTTGTCACGGGAAAGAAGATGAAGGGAAATCGGGAATTTTACAGTTGTCACCAGAACACGAGATGAAGGTAAATCTTCCAATGAGGACACCTGTTTCAGGTACAGATGTATAAAAGAGGATTTTCCTTCAATTTGTAGAAGTTTCCTCTTACTTTGCTCTTACTTTTTCCAATCGGACACGAACAAGCAAAAAAATGTTTTGGCTTTACATACACTTTGCCTTTAAAAAAACAAAAAAACTGTGTGGCTAAATGTATTATTTCCAATAAAAAACATTTAATAAATTGGAGTGATTTGAAACAATGATGTTTACAAGGGAGAGATCTCCCATGTAAAGAGGCAAGGACATACATTTAAAAGGACATTCCCCTCTTTTTAATCACCTTTAAAAGCAGTTCACTCACATCTAGTATTGATCACAATAATTTTAGAGTCTTACTATCCAGTTACGCTGACCAAACTTTACGCTGAGGGAAACACCAGCATTGTGATCTCATTGTAATCACCTTTCATTTCCCACCATACGGTACTTTTTTTTCAAGGTCAGACTATCCATTCACTTATCACAGATTGCCAGTGGTTACAATAATGCTGAATATTGGCTTAAAATGGCTTTTAGTTGCTCTAAAACAAGGCTGGGCGCCTCCTGAAATTGATACAAAGTGGTAAATTACTCCAAATGTATGAAATATGATACTATGTGCATAAAGTGCCATTGAAACTAGGTGACAAAACACTGCCTATCATATTCAGCTGATGTTCCCTAAAAGACAAAGTCAACATGAATTTGAAAGTCAGCTTCGCAACAAGTAGGTTCATTTTTTGTATCTTGTCATTATTTAATTTGCTATTATGCAAGCCAAAATGTTAAATACCAAGCAAACAAGACTAATTAAGCTTCATTTTCACTTAATCAGTGAATCAATATGAGATGCTTTTGCACATCTGGAAACTTGGAAAGTCCTAAAAAATGAACTAAAGTTAAAGTTGAGACTTGCATTAGCTGTTTAAAGAGTGTGCAGGATTTTTTTGGATGGTCCACCTGCCATGGACATTGGAAACGTGTTTCTCTCTCTCCCTTTTAGATTTTTCTTATGAATCTAGGTAAGAAGAGAATATCCTCTAGTTGGAATAGAAGCAAGACTATATAATAGTGATTCTCAGAGTTATAAACACCAGAGGACAGGCCTACCTGTGGAATCCTTTAGAGATTTAAGATAATAAGTAACTCAGGTCAACCCCCCTCCCAGGTATTAAAGAAAATAATACAGAGTTGACCCTTCTAAGTTTTTGGGGAATGCTGGAGAGTTAAACCACCCAAACGTTTCTTATCTCCAACGGAGTCTATCAACAACCTGCACTTGAGTTATACAGTGATGCGAGATATGCGCTCTGGACAACACTGGGAATCATAGAAATTACAATTTATGTTCCATAACATACAGGGTTTCCTCCTTTTGCACATTTCAATGTAGCTGATCTTGATTAGCCACTTCTTGTCTATGTGAATTTACTTTAACATACCGTATGTGGAAATTTATTACACTGGACCGATTTCCTCATAGTGACAACGGTGGGCTATTCCTGCTTCCAGTCTCCGCAGAGGGCAGTTGTGACAGGGTGACACGTATAACTAGGAGACAGGAACAGAGTATTTTTATCCCGTAATAATGCCTGAACAAGGACCTTCACAACAGCATCACCAGTTCTTCTTTATAAAAAAACCTGTGAATTTAAAAAGACTGAAAACATCTTTTACAATTACATCAATTTGTTATGGTACAAATGAGATTTTAGTTATTGGATTTAGATCTACTTTAATGTGTACCTTTGCACATTACACATTGAGGTTGATTTACTAAAGTCAAACCAACAAAAGAACACAAAGGCCCTCTGTGTTCTTTTGTTGATCTGCATTTACAGGTTCTCCTCCTGTTTTCCAGGGCTGCATGTATGTCTGTTAGTTAGCCTTCCCCATCCGAGAGTGCTGTTTGTGTTTTTTTGTTCTTACTAAAGTCAAAGAGGCTGTTCATTTGCAAGGGAAGTTTCCCTTAACTTAGTGAATGTTGTAAAATCATGTGTGAGAAAACTAAAAAAATTGGATGATGGAAGTCAAAAGAGTCTCATTCACTTCACTAAGCTAAAGGAAAATGTCCTGTGCAAAGTTAAAATGCCCTTGTAATGTGAATAGCCTAGTCCTCTTTAGTTCAACAACCACACTGTGTACTTCTGTTCTCTCCCAATCAGCCCAACCAGTTACATTATTAGCAGACAGTTTTAGGAGCCTGGGTGCCTGCAGAGAGAGTAAGATTTCCTAGACAACACTGGGAACCCCAAATGCCAAACTCAATATAGGAAGTTGCCACTTGAGCCCACCTGTTCCACCATCTGTGCCTCCAAGCTTCCTATCACTATGATAGGAGGCCTTGCAACTTCCTAGGTTTAGTCAGGATTTGACAAATATAATTCCATGGGTTTCTAGTAACCTGAAATGATCCAGGACAAAGCTGACCCTTCCTTTTGATACCCAGATGTGCCTGCTAATGGAGACAATTTACTTTTTAAGAGGTTTTAAATCAGTACTGGCTGGATCTAAGCTCAGCTCATCAGCTGCACAATAATTCATGAAATAAGTTCAAATAATGTAAAGATACAGTACAAATTCAAGGCACAGACACATTTTGAAGCACTTTGATTCTAAAATGATGTGCAACAAAGAAAAGCTATCTGCTCTGTGAAAGCAATTATGTTTATTTATGGTGAAAAAGAAAGATGTAAACGTACATTCCGCAAAAGAAACAACAAATGTTGTAAATACTCATTGACTGTGGACTTTGCAGAATACATACTGTTTTAGGTTCCACCTGGGACACTTTTAGTCTAAATAAATACTCTCATTACTTGTTGTGCAAGATAAATCTTCGGATGACAGCTGAGATAGAGAGCCACTCTACCCCATATAAACCCCAATTTGAATGAGGCCAGACTGCAGTAATGAGAAAAACAGAGCTCATGTTTTGCAGAATCTTTACTTTAGGTAAAGGAGACTTGACATGAAGCAAACATGAAGATTGTAATTGCTGATCTATAATTCTGAAAATGCTTGCTGCCTGGCTTCCATGCTGTTTCAATAGACTCTATGGGGTATATTCACGAAGCTGCCGAAGGATCTGGCCGTAGATTCGGCCGCTCCTTCGGCTAGCTCCGGCCCCAGGACCCCTTCGGTTTAGTAGAACCTGGCTCACTTCACTTCAGATCGGTCATTCACTCGGCTGCCCTCGGCTGCCCTCGGCTGCCCTCGGCAGCTTAGTGAATAGACCCCTATGTTTTTTATTGTTCTGACCCCACAAAATGATGCAGATTGGGAGTTCAGACATCCGTTTGCTGCAAGACTTTTTTTGGCATGTGGTTGCTTTGAACTAATGACACCTAAAAGAAAGTTGTAATGAGAAAAAAAAAGGAAAAACACCAAAGGGGTGAATACTTTCAGAAGGCACTGTAGAGTATTTAAAACTTTAAACTAAGCAAGTATTATTTTAAAAGAAAGTTTACCAATACCAGCTCAGTAAAGGCTTTAGGTTGAACTGGACAAATGATTTGACTGTTCTTGAGAAAATCTAGTCAACTGGTTTCAAAAAATGTAATTGAACAAATTTCATTAAGGCACTTTTTAGGTGTTTAGCATCTTGTAAGGCTCAAACATCTTTCTAGATTCTCTTAGAGGGTTATTCAGAAAGCTGCCGAAGGCAGCCGAATGAATAACCCGCCCGAAGTGAAGTGAGCCGAAAGCTGTTCGCCAATTCACTTCGGGCTTGTACAGCTGATTTCAGCCGTACATTGGTTGGCTGACACCCCTCTTTAGATGTCACTTTAACTCAGTCGAGCCGAAGCGGCTTGGCTGAGCCGCTCGGCCGCCTTCAGGAGCTATAGTACGGGCTATAGTGAATAACCGTTCAGCCGAACCGAATTCGGTTCGACTGAACCAAACGGCTCTGGCGGCTGAAGCTGGCTGAAGAATCAGCCAGAGCTATGGCTGATCCTTCAGCTTGCTTTGTGAATAGCCCTCTACAACAGGGGTAGCAAACCTCTGGCCCTCCAGCTGTAGTGAAACTACAAATCCCATGATGCATCTCTCTTCGGGAGTCATGTCTGTTGCTGTGAGAATCTTGCACTGCCTCATGGGTTTTGTATTTTCACCACAGCTGGAGGGCCGCAGGTTTGCTACCCCTGCTCTACAACCTACTGCTGCCTGGAAAGGACAAAGCAGAACTGAAAAGAGATCACAGCGATCACAAAACCCATTTCAACATAGGTGACAGATGCCTTCATTCCTTGCCTTTGCCACATCTTGGCACATTTGCCACATCTTGGCATTTATTAGTTAGGATACATGCAGACTTATTGAAATAAATATTCAACTTAAAATAAAAAAATAATAAAAACAGTCACAAAATGTACATTTGCAAACAGCTGTTTAATATAGGAATCCTAAGTTATGAGAGCATGTTGGGGAGACAGGTAGGGCTGTAAGACCAGGTGAGATAGACTGAGCCCACTCATGTTCTTGTATTCAGTGACACAGGGTAGCTTTCACTTTTGTGTAGCTGGCCCACATTCCATTACAACCCAGTGTCCTCTGGGTCAGTAAATTTAATGGCCAGCAGTTCCTTTAGCTGACAACTTATTCATTTCCTTTACTATAGACTCTGTCTCACCAGCTGCTGCGGGAAATTGTTGTGGTTTTTTCTCATGGTCCCACATGCTTTCATGTTTGCAGCATGCAAAGATCTAAAAAGCTGCACACTAGTGCACTAGTTATCCACATACAGGTGATACACTGATAGCCTTTGTAGAAAAAAATGTTATATCAAGTCTTTCTGGGGATTATTTGGCAGTCCCTTCCTTCAAATATTTTGAAGGCAAACATGTACCCACTTGTGTTTCACAACATTTATAAATTTGAACCCCATATGGGGGTCGCTTGGAAGGTATTAATTGCCTAAAATAGAGTCAGCATTTAAAATGCATTAGCATTGACAATAAACAAAATTGACAATAAAATGCATTAGCATACCTCCCAACTGTCCCTGTTGGAGGAACTGTCTCTCATTTGGAACCAAACCTTTCTGTCCCTTGTTTCTCCTCAGTTGTCCCTCTTATTGGTTTAATGTACAGATATCTATGAATATGTACTATTTAACTACAAAAACTGTTCTTCTGCAATAAAATCTTTATTTTATTACAATTATTGTGTTTCATATTTCAAAAACCCAGTTTAAATGAAAAGAAATGGTGAAAATAATGCAATTCTGGGTTTAACCAAACATTTAAGGCATACACATATTTAATAGTCTTCATAAGTCATATATAGGTTGAACCTGATGTACCTGTGTCTTTATTCAACCTCACCTACTATGTAACTGGGTGCATGGCAGGGGCATGCTTTATTGACTCATCTATAGGGACATTTTAATCGGGGATATCTACTGATGAAAAATGTTCAAATAAATAAGAAATTAGTAGTTGTAAATTGAAGAGGCGATCATGTCTGGGGCACGTCTTGGGAACACTGTGAATTGTCATTGAAATGTAAGAAGTAGGGCACTGCTTTATTTCGCTCTCTGGTGAACACTGCTGAAGAAGCCGGATTGGCATAGATGAGGCCCAGTTGTCACAAATTGAGGGCTTTCAGAATATTGGCCCTACGCCAATATTCAGGATCACACCCAGAACTATTTATTTCTCTATGGTGTTCTTCCATTGGGTAGATGTTGGGTGCTGCACCAGCAAGTGATTGGCATAAAGCTTATCACTCACAAACACCTTGAAAAACTCAACTGGAAAAAAATTAGCCACTTACAGTATTCAGGGTACTCCACATGTGCCCAGTATTAGCAGCAATGCAGTTTAGCCAGGGGATGGTTGTGTCAATAACCTCCTCTTACTTACATACTAAGAAGCAAGGAAGGGGGCATGGCCTGATGCCGGAGAAGATGGCCGCATATAAGAGAGGCTCTGAAGCCCCAGTGCATACCTAGCAACATCCCCAGCGACTGAGCACCAACATCCGGACCCCACAGGCAGGATTAGCCCTCCAAGAAGTGCCGGCAGCTATGGGAAGGAAAACGAAGAAACGCGGTCCCCGCAAACTGACCGATTTCTTCTCCATGGTCGGAGCTCCAGCCAAGCAAGATGGCGCCGGCTCTACACGCGGCTCCACACGTGGCCCTGACTCGCAGATTGTGGGACCTGCTTCAGCAGCCGGACGAACGGCTAACAGCACCAGGAGCACTACACCGCTCAGCAGCTCCTCTTCCACAGCCCACCAAATCCTTGGCAGAAACAGGCTGCACGAACAGCTTCTACACCCCAGGTAACTCTCCCCCTTGACGATACCAGGGAACTCCATGACCCTATTGATACTTTCCCTACTACTGATAGCCCTGTAGTGGACACAGTCCTCAAAGACATGCTGGTGTCATTACGCAGCTCCCTGCATAGCGATATGGTGTCTATAATGCACCAAATGAGGGGAGAGCTACAGGAGATGGGGGAACGGATGAATCACGTGGAAGTTAAGATGGGGGAATATGCAGAGGCCCACAATGACCTGGTGGATGCTTACACTGACGCCTCTGATGAGCTCCATACCATGTCCCTGAAGTTGGCGGACCTGGAAGATAGAGCTAGAAGAAACAATATCAAATTCAGAGGCGTCCCTGAAAATGTGCCGCCTGGGCAACTGCGGGATTTTATACAGCGGCTGATTACAGATCTACTGCCCTCCCTGTCAGACTATGAGACCATTGTCAACAGAGCCCATCGGCTTCCTAAGCCCACCCATCTTCCTGATTCGGTCCCTAGGGACGTGATAGCCCGCATACACTGCTATAATGTGAAAGAGCAGTTGATGTCTCTCTCTAGATCTGTCACTCCTCTACCGGAACCCTATGGCTCGCTGTCTCTCTATGGAGATCTGTCGCAGGCTACCATTGCGGCCAGGAAGCGACTGATGCCAATAATGAAAGCCCTACGAGATCACAAAGTCCCTTACAGATGGGGTTACCCCACCAAGTTATTGCTCCACAAGAGTGGGAAATTGTTTACCATCCCTGATGTGGCCTCCGGCTTACTTCTGCTGAAAAGATGGGGGATCCCTACGGCTGAGGATACCTGTGGCTCCAATAGAAGTTGGCTGACCTCACCTGCAGTGGAAGTTTAGAGTTATCTCCCTCTGCCTGAGGGGCGGATGCGAGTGTTCGCCTAAGCTAACGCTCGCCACCTAGGCACCCCGGCTGGCCTGAGGCACCGGTTCCTACCTCTCTTAACCCCGGTTGGTAATATGCAGCTGAGTTCTGCTGTCCTGAGTACCGCTTGTCGATACTCACCGATTTTTACTTTCAGCCAGATTTGGTGTTTGTTGCCTTGTTTTTTTTTGTTCCTTTTGGTTTTCGTTCCTGTTTTTTATTCTTTACCTCTTACCTTCAGGATGGAGATTACAATCGCTGTCAAACACAAATGGAATGTGGAGCGAGGAGCTCCCTCCTACATTTCAAACTGGACCTTTCTGGTATCTGAACACTCGGAAGCCGCAAAGCCCGCACTGTCATGGGACCTATCTGACTTCTGCCAGCCCTTAGATGAGTATTAAACTCCTTTCCTTAAATGTTAAAGGACTGAATAGCCCCTTTAAGAGGTCCCAATTGTGGAATGAGGCTAAATTGCATTCATGCGATGTGTTATGCGCCCAGGAAACTCACTTTTGCATAGATAAGGCGCCTATGTTTCAACACCAAAAGTTCCCCAATGTTTTTTTTTCCAACGCCACCTCCAAGAAAAGGGGGGTGTTAATAGCTATAGGGCGCTCTGTCTCCTTTCAACTCTTTGACTCGATCATTGATCAGAATGGTAGATATATTGTTTTGGTTTGCGAGCTAAACTCGATTTGCTATACTTTGGTGAATGTGTATGCACCCAATGTTAACCAACATTCCTTCCTTAAAAAGTTGTTCACTAAAATTCGATCTGTACAGAGAGGTCGCATGCTTCTGTGTGGGGATTTTAATTTAATCTCTGACCCGGCTCTAGATGTTTCTAATGTAGCTCACCCACGCAGGCCATCCATCAGTAGAATGCTCGCCAAAGAAGAGCTATATGATATATGGCGTTGTACTCACCCGACAGACCGGGATTATACTTTTTTCTCCCCCCCCTTACAAATCATATTCGAGAATTGATTTCTTTCTCACTGATCAGTGGCTTCCGCAAAATGTTACTGAGGTTACTATCCACAATATTACGTGGTCGGACCACGCACCGATCACCTTGACGGTAGGACCTACACCCGATATTCTACCCAGACCTTTATGGCGGAATAACGTATCATTGTTTTCAGACCCCAAGCACTCGAAGCATGTGGCCTCTCAACTAACTGAATATTTTGAGCGTAATGTGTCCCCTGAACTGCAACCATTCACTCTGTGGTGTGCTCATAAAGCTTTTATACGGGGATTGTTAATACAGCTTGCCCCTAGGGATAGGAAAAAGAGACTGCAGAGATACCAGTCCATCCTACAATCTATAAAACTTCTAGAAACACTCCATAAAGCTACTCCCTCCGCTACTACCCTCCAGGACCTTACTAAAGCTCGCCAAGAACTTAAACTCCTCCTTATTGCTAAACATGAGTTTCATATGCCTCGCCTAAAAGCCACCTACTACCACCAAGGGAATAGAGCTGGCAAATTGTTAGCAGCCCAACTTAAAAAGAAACAACAACAGACAAAAATACCTATGCTGTACCACCCAGTCACTAACGTCCCGCTGCGCAACCCTAAGGAAATAGCAGATGCCTTTAGCTCATATTACGCTTCTCTTTACAACTTGAATGGAGATGCTTTATTGACACAACCCACCTCCTTAACCATAATTGGGTTTTTGGACTCAGTTAAGCTACCTAAATTAGACGAGAAAGATCAGACAATGTTAAATACCCCCTTTTACGAAAACTGAAAATACAAAAAGTAATTAGGGCCATGCCGTCCGGTAAATCCCCTGGAGAGGATGGCTTCTCTGCGGAATACTATAAAACCTTTCACAATATATTGAACCCTCATCTCCTTCATATCTTTGAATCTGCGGCAGTCTCTGGTTCCTTCCCTGACATGTTGAGAGCAGTGATAGTTGCTATACCAAAGCCAGGAAAAGATTTGACATCACCAAAAAATTTTAGACCGATATCTTTAATTAATACAGACATTAAGATTTATGCCAAACTCCTGGCTAATAGGCTGCTCTACCTACTACCTTCTATTATTCACTCGGACCAAGCCGGTTTTATGAAGGGTAGGCAAGCTCCGGATGCTACCAGAAGGATGTTAAACCTTATTAGACACGCGGAAATCGGTCGGACGCCCTCCCTCTTCCTAGCTTTGGATGCGGAGAAGGCGTTCGACTGCATTCACTGGGACTATATGAACCTAACCCTGCAGAGATTTGGCATTAGAGGGCGGTCTCTGACCGCAATTATGGCACTCTACAGTGAACCTTCAGCTAGAGTATATGTATCTGGTATGCTATCGGCTCCTTTTGGTATCTCAAACGGGACGAGACAAGGATGTCCGCTGTCCCCATCCATATTTGCCATGATGATGGAGCCTTTGGCCGCCACGATTAGGGAACACCCCCTTATATCGGGTATCTCATTAGGCAACTCCAACCATACCATAGGGTTATTCGCTGATGATATCATATTGACACTAACCAACCCAGAACAATCTTTAACTGCGGTGTCCAATCTACTATCTCTGTTTGGGGATGTCTCCTACTATAAGGTCAATGTGGATAAGTCCTATATTCTGAATGTGGGGGTGGAAGCGGCTCTCCAGGAACGTCTACAACGCCTGTTCCTATTTAAATGGTCCCTGGGTTTTATCACCTATCTGGGTATAAAATTGACATCTCCCCTATCCTCCCTCTACAAGTGTAACTATGAACCCCCTTTAGCTTCCCTTAAAACTATGATGACTGATATAATGAAATTTGAACTATCTTGGGTGGGCAGAATTGCAGCATTCAAAATGTCGATCCTGCCTACATTTTTATACTACTTCCGGACACTGCCTATGCCTCTCCCCGCCAAATTTTTTTCAGCCGCACAAGCTTTACTTACTTCATTTGTTTGGAATGGGAAAAAAACCCAGATCCAAACTAGAACCCTGATTCGCCATAAATCCCGGGGTGGGATGGGAATGCCCTCCATTAGAGACTACTATAGAGCGACTATGATGACCCAACTAAAATCCTGGTTTCTGGCAGACACCTCCAAAAGCTGGTTAGAAATGGAACATCACTTGGTCTCGGGGGGAGACCTCCTGGGGTGGTTGTTTGCTACTTCACTTAAAAAGACCTTGCCCCATCTACATATCCCACACTACAGGCTATGCGACAGGCGTGGTTCTCCGTGGTGATGGGCCCATCACCAGGGGGGACCAACGTCACCCTGGAAATCCCTCTATCGGCCTATGAAGTACTGATCCCAAATTTGAATCTGGGGGCGTGGCGAGCCCAAGGATACCTGACTTTACCCCCTATCCACGCATTTACTCTGTTTAGCGACCAGTATAAATACTTCCAAATTAGACATCTGAGGGATTCCCTCCTACCTAGCATGCTGTGCTGCCCGGAAGAGGTCTGGAGCGCACTGCACGATCCGGGCCCCTCCATGGGTCGAATATCAAAGTTTTATAGATGTCTACAAGCCAGATCCTGCATTGGTAAATTGCCCTCTATGCTTAAGTGGGAGGCTGAACTGCACTCTGATTTCACTGATGACCAATGGAAACTTGCCATTAAGGCTAACGCATCGCATTCTAAATGTGTAAATCACTGGGAAGTATCCCAGAAGCTTCTTCTCCGCTGGTATCCGACCCCCTATAGACTATCCAGGATGTTCCCGGACGCCTTGCCATTATGCTGGCGTCAATGTGGACATGTTGGTAGTTTGCTACACACCTTTTGGTACTGCAAGTCTATTAGGAGCTATTGGAATGCAGTCTTTAGATGTCTAGCAACAATTACGGGTATCCTCAACACTCCAACTCCCCAACTCGCGCTTCATAGCGTGGGAATTGACCTATACACGGTTGAATTTAGGAAGGTGGTGATGCATTTCCTGTTTGCGGCCAGATTGCTCATAGCAAGCTACTGGAAATCAGTCATGGTATCAAACCTGAGTGAAACTCTCTCGAAAACACACCCCCAATGTGAATATGAGAAAGTGATCTCCTATAGAACTCAGACCCAGAACAAATGTGTGGGGAGCATGGTTGAATTACCGCGCGTCCAAACAGTAGGAAGTTAGCTCCGAAGCTTGACCAAGATTTGGAATATCTGTCTCTTACATCCTGATCTCTCTCTTCCCTCCTTTCTCTGATGGACACACAGTAGTGTGATGTCTGTTACACTTTTCCTTTCTTTCTGTTTCTATACTTTTCTTTCTTTGGATTATTGTTGTGTGGTAAAATAAAAATGGGTCTCCGTAGATGGCCCATTTCTACCAATATTGCTTAGAAAACTGTTTCACTAGGAATTGGGGATTATTATTGAAGATGTGGCTATAATTTTTCTACTATGTTAAGTACCAGCATTGTACAATTTCTGTAAAACCTATGTGATAATTGATGACATTTACGATTGACCTGTTTCTTAATAAAAAATATTGTTTAAAAAAAAAGAAGCAAGGAAGGTTTGGCCTTTGGCATAAAGGATCTTGACATATTAGAGATAAGTATGCAAATGAGCTGTATTGTTTATTTAAGGTGAGAGTAGTGTATGGTTAAGGTTGCAGAGAAGGGGTGTGGGGGTTAGCGTTATAGGCAGGGTTTGTGTAAGAGTTAGGCACACATGAACATTTAATGTAACGGTTAGGATTATAGTTATACCTCCAAACTTTCTGAAACAATGCAGAGGGACACCTCATAGTGCAAAGTATATAAGCAAAGGCACATCCTCTGCCACACCTTCAATGACATGGATCACAAAAATGTGCAAAACTGGATTGATTAAACCCACAATTGCTTCTTTCCAATGCTTAATTTTCTCTATATTGACCTTTTAAAATAACAAAGGTAGTAATTTAGAGGTTGGATAAAAGGTTAACTGCAGCAAAACACTTTTAATAGATATATAATACATTTTTTATTGCGAGTTTATATTGGACCAAAAAATGGGACCACTGAAGGGGAAAGAGAGACAGAGGGATTTTGTTTCAAAAGAGGGACAGTCCCTCCAAATCAGGGACAAGGTATGTACAAGAAGGGTTACAATGACTGTGACCTCAGGGTAGGGCATTATTTTCTGTGCAGAAAGCTCTGCAATAAGAACTACCTGCACAACTTTGCAACCCTGATAGCTTGTACTGTGCATTTTATATATTAACTATCCAGAGGTGTAACTAGTAACCTCTGGGCCCCGGTGCAAGAATCCATGCAGGGCCCCCCGAAGAAAAAACAAATTTTAGACAACCCCCCCCAAAAAAACACACTCTCCTCCTCCATGTCCACAGCATGCCCTTCATGGCCCCTGTCCACAGCTCCCCATTACCTCCCCCGTCATGTCCCCAGCTCCCCATTATCTCCTCCTTCATGTCCCCAGCTACCCATTACCTCCTGCCTCATGGCCCCAGCTCTCCTCTCTCTGACCCCACACTCTCCTCTTCCCTGTACCTAGCTTCCCCCAATCCCCCCCTTCACGTCCCCAGCTTTCCTCTCCCTGACCGCACATTCTCCTCTCCCATGTCCCCTTCATATGCCCAGCTCCCTATATCTCCACCTTCATGTCCGCAGCAGGCTTCTCACACCCAGGCGGCATTATATTCTGCAGCAGTTATGTGTGATGAGGGCGTGGGAAGAACCCCGCTTCCCACTCATTGACTGCTGTGCCAGCTGGATCATACTTCACGCTGCGCCCGTAACAAGGTGAGTGGTGCAGCGTGAAGTACGCAGGGCCTAGGACAGGAGGAAGAGGCCCCGGTACTGACATAAGCGGTTACCGGGATATTAAATATCCTGGTAATCAGCAGTTGCCAGGGGCCCCTTCATCCTGTCATGGGCCCCCTCTAAGTGGAGGAACTCCAGTGCCTGGTCGTAACTGCGACCTCTGTGACCCTGGTAGTTCCGCCACTGTAACTATCCCAAACAGTGAAATTGTTTCATTCTTTTAGTGTTCAGTAAATTTTTAAACTGATGCCTCATCCTACAAGCAAGGTGCGGTGCTGACAACATCAACAGAATGTCTGTCTTTATTTCTGCTTCCTATTCCAAATTTAAAATTCAGTCACAATAAATGCCATTCATTTAAAATGGAGAAAAGGAAATGAGGAAGAAAGTGGAGTTGTTAGTAGCAGCCAACCAGCGTTCACACTTTCTATCAGCATAGCTGCTGCATATGTTTACTGACATTTGTGCAATTTAATATAGTCAATAAAAACAAATCTGCAAGCAACCATTGAGAAGTTTTGCACTAACCCTGTATTGGATTCCCCTTTATTAATGTGATAGTTAATCAAGAATCCAGCTATAGTCAGTCCTCCTCAAATCATTTTGTATTATTACAACAGCTGTGATAACAAGATTTAAGTCACATTTTATTGCCACTGTTTGCATTTTCCACCTTTATTGCACACTTATAAATTAAGCATGATTTGTAAATAGCAGCAGCCTACACCAGTTTAATTTTAAGTATTTACCTTTATTTAATGAATTGTTTGTTGCTATCCCTCTTATTTTAGGAATATCACAATGAATAAATAAAATAAAATGACATTGGCACAGATGTAAAGTGTAAGGGTACATTTGATCAGCTAATAAGGAAAAATAATGCACTTAACATTTCTACCAAGTCAACGCATTGTAGGAATAGAAGATTTTTCCTTCAAATGGCCTTATAGCCTGCCAAACGTGCTGGCTTGTCATCTTTGTTATCTTTGGACTTCTGTGAAGAAATAAATATTCTTAGGCTCCTATCATTTTGGTGTGACGCTCTTATTCTCCTTGCACTTTTCATTGTTCACCACTTTAGACTCCTTCATTTAAGAGTATTGCTAAGGCAGAGTGATTGTACTTAAGGGCCCATTCACACCAAGACTGTGCCTTAATCGTTGCAGGGTGGCAGAGGTGTTGCGTTGGTATTCGTTTGAATGGCACCCCAAACGCACCTCCCGGTTGCAATGTACTTGACTATGCCGCAATGCTTAGTATCACAATACTGTGTGCTGCAGTTGAAAAAGTAGTGCATGCACTACTTTTTCAACCGCACCAGAATGCAATGTGCATTATTGCGGTACTGCGTGTTGTGATGCGGTCGAGCGCATTGCAGCTGGTGGCGCATTTGGTTTTTTGGGGTACTGCAGTTTTTTGCCGTTTCACGGACGCACGCAATTTGTAACCTATGCATGTTGGGTATCATTTTACTCGTTGTAACCTCATCTTTTATATGTCATTTAAAAAATTGGTATTTTGTTGTGTTTTGGGGCATTCAATTAAATTTTTCACTAAATGTTGGGGTTTAATAAGGAGTTGCGCTAATATTGCGCAACATAAAAATTTGCAACTACCACCATTTTATTCTATAGGGTCTTGGCATTCAGAAAATATATAATGTTGGGGGGTTTTAAGTCATTTTCAGGCCTAAAATGTGGAATATAACATGGGTGCAAAAAATGAAAAAAGGGCCTCAGTCATGAAGGGGTTAATTGCACCGAACTGTGTGACTGATGCATGTCCTTGGTGTGACCCTCACAGTATGGAGTCCCCTTCACACTGAGGAACAAAATCAATTTCAGAGTCAGACTCCCACCTTCATCTTCTATGGATGCTAACATGATTGACCTCCTCTTAAAAAAATTACTTGCAAGGCTGTTTTGGTAATTGTAGTTGATTTCAGTCACCTTCCCTAAGCATGTGTACTAGTTTCAAGAAGGTCTGTAGTAACCTCTAGGCACAGCTTTCATTTAAATGTATCCACTGTACCACAGCTGTGTAAGGACCCTACCAAATTACTGCATCTGAAAGGTTCAGCACTATCTGAGAGTTTCAATTATCTTGCCCCCCAACTACTTCTCGTAGTTGGGCAGCCTTACTGGCCAGTAGGAATACTGGAGAACTGGTGTATTTTAAGCTCCTGACCACGGCCATTTAGCAGTATATGCTAGCTATGTACAGTTAAGAGATGAAGTGCAGCAGACTGCTGATACCCAAAAGTAAATAATTCACCATATGTTATGTACACAACTTCAAATGGGTACTTATCTGTAACAGTCTACATCTTCAGTCTTGCAATGCATTTTTCAGTAAAACCTTCCCTTGTGATATCCTGCTCCTCAATTCCGTTTGAAAATCCAGTTAAAGTTAATGTTGTGATGGATGAACATAAAGGGACAACAATCTCTAAATAACAATGAAAGTAAATAATACAAAGCTACAATTGCTTTCAAGGGTAACACACAGAGATCAAATGAACTGGTTGACAAGCCAAGTGAAAATCTAAAGGAACAGCAGATTACTATTGAAATCAAAGCAAGATAAGAGTGTTAGCATTTTAATATTACTTTCAGGGAGTTGAGCAAGCACTGAGCACTATATGGAATTACTGTCTTCTCATATCTTATCTAGGATTTAAAAATGAGTGTGATGTCAAAGTAAGGGCAATTTGATAGCAATGTTTTAGTTATGCTTATTACTACACACAATGCACAGTATGCTTTTCACTCCATGCATATAAGCCTTAGTGTTAAAACAAACTCTTGTGTGCAGCAATGAAGCATCAAAATGACTTGCATCCTATGCTACATGTCTCCTTTAGAAAAAAAAAAAAAAAAAACCTATCTGCCTTGCCAAGAGCAGCTATCACATTCACATTTGGACCTGTAAAAATTTAACATTAGGAATTTGTAAGTTTGTTCTGATAAAAATCAGACATATCTTAAAGTGGAATTACAGTTTACAGTTTACATATCTAGGCAAAACCTTTTCTTGAAACTTTGGATAGAGTGGCAAAGGGTTAGTCCTTATGTTTTAATTTGTGTCTCTGTCCCCATTGGATGACGCACCTCTTTTATATGTACTGGTGATCATTGTCACCCATTAAAGAGTTAGTAGAGGAAAATCACACATTTTTGAGTTGTCTCCAGAACAAGAGTTTGGGGCAAATATTCCAATGGGGACACCTTTTCTGGAAACAGTCTGAGAGGTGAATTCCTCTAACTTTGGGGGATTTCCTATAACTTCCTGTTGCATTTGTGGGACAGAAAATGAAGATACATTTTTCCAATGGTTCACAGGCAACAACAAAAATACTGGCAGGGGTTTAATCCTTCATTACTCTATCCAAAACTAAAAAGAAGTTTGGGCTATACATACATTTTAAATATATCCCCCTCGTACACACCCACAGCCTGTATGTTGGATTTTTCTATTTATTTTATATCACAACTTAGCTGAAATACACATACACACACACACACACACCAAAGAAACACCCAGAACTGTAAGATGGGCAGAAACAGAGTCGGCTAATAATTCAGGGAGACCTCAAGTGCAGTGTAGTGAAGCTAGTGTCTTACTCAGTTCACAGGGATCTGCCTATACCCAATATAAAATATATATAAATATAAAACATATAAAAGCTAAAATATATATATTTTTTAAACAGACTTTTTATTGGTCATTTAAAAAATGAGGAAATATGTGACATTATTCACTGAAATGAATTTGAAGATGCACTACAGTCAAATATGAAATTATGGATTTTAAAAAAAACTCAGGGGTTCTAGTTGTAGTTGGTGAGTAGATCTAAATGTTTTCCTACCAGTCATAATAGCTGTCCCACTAATTAAATTGGTGTAATCTCCACTATTGTAGCCTATGAAAATGCAGGTTTCTGATCCCCTTCTGTTAACAACCCCACTAAATCTGTATTGAATCCATTATATAAACCCAGATTAACATTATATAAAGTCATATCCTTTTTTTGGGGGGGGAGGGGGGGGTGGAAATGATTAGAGCCTCTGCCATGCTTTATTGCTGTATGTTTCCAGTAGTCAGATTCACCCTTTCTATGTGCTTTGGTGGCTACTGTCACCTGGACTCAATGTGAGGTAAATTCCTTATTTCTGAGTCACCAGAATAGGAAGGAGAAATCTTCCAGTGGAGACATTAGAAAATTATTTTTTACATATAGCTAGAAGTGTATTTTTAGCTATGTTCTGTGCAACGTGTATATTAGGGAACTATTTCTGGTTTATCCTAATTTAAAATTAGGTGAGCTTTAGTGTATTTTCTTTGTTAGTATCACCTTGGTCATGATCACCTTTATCATTCCTTTTGGTCAACTTAACAATATGGAAGTTGTGAAGTCAGAAGGCTAAGAGCTTTGAATTGACAGCCTTTACTTAATGGGAACCATCTAAGTATTTCCCACTATGCATTCTGGGCTTTATGGTTGGTCTCGTCACTGACAGCTTAACCTGAATAGATGTGGAAGGAAGTGATTTGTTCTTTGATTTCTAAATGGCATCAAAACAACACAACTGATTCGACTTGAACCTAGACAGAACTCTATTACAAGCCATATGGCTGTTCATGGTCATAAGATGGCGATGTCCCATGCATCCAACCCATCCAACTGTCTCAGCCACCAAGGAATAGCTATGCAAGGTTAAAGGATTGGACTACTCATTGAGGAGGATGAAAGAAAAAGATTGACATGATCCTATTTAGAAGCCAACAGTTCATTCTAAAGTGATGTTCAGGAGCAAAAGCAAAAAATTAAGTCAGCTAAAATCAAGGGTCTAACACACACACACAGAGAATAAAAGAAAAGGGAAGCTAGAGGTTGTGTCTCCTGAAGTGGCAAAAACTCATTGTAAGTGGCCAGAATTTATTAATGCCTGGTCTTTCCAGAACCCCAGGTGGTAGAGTAGAAGTTGTGTGACTGACAAGGGCAGGCTTCAGGTCTACCTTGTGACACAAACAGACAGATTGTGAAACAGACTGTTCAACAAGTAATGGCAAGAAGAATAGAATAAATTAGGGAATAGAACACTGACGATTAATAGAAGAAGCAATACTAAACTAGAACAGGGAAGAGGTATTGTGACAGGGTACACGACTCTGTGTATGTTAGTGAGAGGTTGAAAAGGGCAGCTTTCCCTGGCTAGGAAAGGGTTAAGCCTGGCCCAACAGGTAAACCTCCTCTCTTTCTCTCTCACTATTAATTAGCCTGCACCTGATAGTGACTGAGAGGAAGTGAGAGCTCAGAGTGAGATCCAGGCTGCACTGGATGGACACAGACTGGAGAGTGTCTGCATATCTGGGGAATAAGGTCTGTCAGAACAATTGTTTGTATTGCACTGTGGATTTTGTCCATTTATACTGGAAGCTGGAATAGCCGCTCCAGTAGGACGTAGTGAGGGACACTACTGTCTAGTTAGCCTCCTAAGGTGGAGTAGGCCTTTTTATTTGTGTTACTTTTTCATTGGATGCAATAAAGCTGCATTTATTGCCATTACTGTTTAAAGACCAGTGACTTTCCTACAGTATAAATGTAGGGAAACCACAGAGAAAACACAAAGATGAGTAGATGCAAGGGCTAACATGTCAAGCCAGACTAAACACAAGACAGAATGGAAACATTACATAAATAATGAAATAAAATAATGCAAGGCAGATATTAGAACAGGAGTAATCGCAAGCTAGCAGGACACAGAAGTAAGAGGCCAGAAGTCTGAAGAAAAATACCAGTCAAAGATCAGAATGGAATGTTCCAGCATGAGTCAAATGACATACACCAGACAATAGGGGGAATACATTAGGAGTATGTTCAGGTATTATAGTAGACATAGAGCATAGCATATAGCCATCTCATGTTTGAATTTAGTCTGCATCCAAAGGCTCACATTGTCATACTTTTTACTGCAGCAATGTTGACAAAGTTGTCTAATGATGTCTGCTGATGTTTCTTTAGTCATGCCTACAAAATTTTACTTTTTTTTTTATAACCCAGGAGAACATTATAGAAACATAAAATGATTGACATTGTGGAATAAGTAAGGTGTTACTTGGAGTATGGGGGGGTAGGGGGTTCTTCCACTGAACACCAATGCTGGGGGTTAATGTTACTAACTTTGACCACCAATACTGCTGGTTAACGTTATTACTGTTGACCACCAATGAAGAGGGGTTTATTGCAGCAACTTGCACCAGTGCTGAGGTTTATTGTTTCTGCCAATGACACCAATACTAGGGGTTACTGCCAATGAAGTCAATGCTGGGGCTTATTTTATTCCCACACTACAAGCCATATACCCTGGAGCTACATCCAGATAATCGGTAGGCAGCTACGCATACTGCATTTTCCTTCTTGATACCTTCAAGGCTTGCCTCCTCACCATCTTGTCTTGAATTGTATTGTAATTGTAATGTCTTCCTTATATTGTAAAGCGCTACACAAACTGTTGGCGCTATATAAATACTATGTAATAATATTTTCAACTGTTGATAACTATTCAGGAGATGGCGTCTCTGAGCTTGTGTGAGTTGAACAGATTGATACTCTAAGGTCAGTATTTATGCATAAAGTTGCATTCCTACTTAATCAGGCAGTTCATTGGCTGCCGGCTTTGATCGTTCAAACATTTTCCGGCAGGCTTCTTCGATCAGCTGATCAAGGATGCCGGCCAAAAGGGTGCCGACAGCACCACACACTGTGTGAATTTCATCCAGTTCCTCAAAAAACGTCAGAAATTCACACAGTATATATGCACCTTTACTTTGTCTGCCCTATACTGGCTAATTCTGCTCTCACCCACTTTGTGCATGACATTTAATCTCATTACTATTAAAAATAATTTTGCTGTATGGGAGGAGTGTTAAAAAAATTATCTACCCTGGGTACCATATTAACTGGGTATGCCACCACTGTTATTACCTATATGGTCTAGCTATGGTTTAGCATGACTTTTCCTTGAGCAAGGCCCTCTGCTTGTGAAAGTTCATGTGTATTTTTCAATCATCGTAACACTATCATCACAAATAATGCCATGATTCTTTAATGTCTTGGCTCATATTTTTACAAATAATGCTTCACTTGCAGCAGCTGTTACAGTGACTCTTGTAGTATTAACCTTGACAGTCCTCCCTGCAGGCAAAATAAGGTTAAAATGCATACTAAACGGTAGGGTGTTAGACACGTTAAATGTGACTAAACAATTTAACCTCACGTCACATCAGCAGGTGTTACTGGGGGATTTAAACATAACTGACAACCCTTTAGCTACTGCAGGGTGATTCTCAAGTTTGCACACCTAAAATAAATTAACATCTGCAAGAACAAAAAGTCACAATGATATTTAAAGAGAAACTTCAAGCAAAAAAGGCACTCAAAAACAAACTGGTCTGTACAATCTGTTTTGTTCCTGTACAGTTAGAGTTCTTCATGTAAAATAAATAATTTAGTGGGTATACAATTTTGTAATCTTGTGATTATTTCTCTAAAAAAATGTCAGCTTTATCCTTTCAAGCATGAGTGAATTCTCCCTGAAGTTAGAGGCTACATGAATACCTCTTAAATGCTCTTAAATCAGTAGCAAGTGTCTGTACAAAAAGAATAGTTACATCTTGTTTGCAGGGGGGGGGGGGGGGGGGTTTTAAGTTTTATTTTACACTGTGCTTTCTTTTTTGTTGGGGGGGGGGGGGGGGGTGGATTTTGACTTTTAAAGAACCTTTACAATTGTATTTATTTATTTTTAGTATTAAAGTCATAAACTTTGTATTTTTTAAGGAGCAGTAGCTGAGCTGATCACTTTTGAGCTGAAACAGTAATTTCTGGAGCAGTGCTGAAGCCAGAATTAGGAGATTTTGGGGAATCTTTGGATCCTTAGCTACTGTTTCTGAGGCTGCCCAGAGCTGAGGGTTTGCTTAGATTCTGGAGCAGAACTTTTAAAGTAGGGATGAATGAACATGACTTGGATCAGTTCACAAACAGTTCTGCAAATCTTGCTTATAGGTCACAAACTTTACAGCAAAACTCATTAAAGGGGGTAGGTGGGCAAATGTTATTTCATTCTGGCCACTTATAGAGCTAATATGCAATCTATTTTCAAACAAAATTTATAGGAAAGCAGAGACTGCCATGGGGAACATGTACTAATACCAAAAAGAAATTTAAAAAAAGTATCTCTACCTACACAGAATTTACAGTTTTTCTTAACATGCCCAACACACGGACAACATGGCTACTATGAGCCCACCCTTTAATAGAAAGGAAATAGAAATTCCGTCAAATATTGATTCTTGTGACTCATCTGACTATACTGTGTATCTGCAGGGAATTTGCATGTTCACCCTGTGCTTGCATGGGTTTCCTCACACACTCAAAAGACATGCTGCAAGGTTAATTGCCACCTGTCTAAAATGGCCCTGTATATGTGTGCGATAGGGACCTTAGAGTGCAAGTAAAGTGATGCATAAATTGTTGGCGCGATATAAATACTTATAATAAATAAATATGCATATCTATATCTGAGCATTAAAACTAAAGACTGTCTTAGGAAATCTGCAAATGCTGAAATTTACATTTTCCTGGAGTTCTTCTGTAACAGTTATAGTTCATTAGAACAAACGTATTTGCTTAAAAATCATGGTCATATTACAAGTAAATGCTAAAATGCAGACTATGGTATAAAAGTCTGACTGAGCCAGTAAACACAGACTTCAAATCATGCATTAGCACAGCAAGCCTTTCTGCTATCCTCTTTTTTTTTTTCTGCAGTCAGAAGAAGAATAATGAAATCTTATTTGCAGGGGTATTATGGATTCCAGCAAAATGCAGAGAATGCAGAAAAGGAGACCGTGAATTATATTTGAATGCTAGCTCCAGTCTACCATGCCCATCCTGGGAATACATGCAGCACTGACGGTTTGCATTCTGCCAGCTGTGCTAAGATTAACAGAGTAATTAAGGTAATTGGAAGTGATGGATTCACGCCCATCAGTTAGGCAAGAAAAAAAAATTGTAATGCATAGATAGACTCATCCCATTACTTAGGCTTCGTTACCTAAGAAAAACACAAAATGAAATGTGCATCAAGATGCAGAAAGCTGTTGGGTCAGCCAGACAAAATTCTCCCCACATTGTATGCTGTTTCCCTCTTGTGTGCAGCTCTTCAAGTACAACCATGTCACTGGTGAGCTGTAGGGATTGAGGTGTGAAGAACAGCTGGTGGCCCTCACAAGTTGACTACTGCTGCAATGCATTATTAATGCAGCTCAGAATTAAATGGAATAATTTATTTGCTTTGGCTTCAAAAAAGGTCTCCCAATGAAACTTGAAATAAAAGCGTGTGCAGCACAAAGTATCAGGAGTAGCTTTTAAAATCAGTGGGGATTATACGCCCTGGACTGACTGCATGAAGCAAGTACAGGGTGAAGGTGTGAGATCTGACAAATTTGTAAGGAGAAAGAGGCTTGAAAGCTAGAGAGCATTATTTTTCCCCATGTGTGTTTTTTCTTTTTACCACTTGCTTGCTGAAGAAAAAAAAGTTTCATCATTGTTTAATACCTTGGAAAACAAAAAACAATTAAAATGGTACCTAAATGGCAGACAGACTGTTCCCCTTTCAATTCACTGAAAAGCAATTCAAAACATGAGCTTTCCATGGTGCTGAAATGGAGCTTTTTGTTAGAAATACATTGAAAAGGAGGACAGATTTGTTTGCTTTATAAACAGATTCCAGAATTTTCATGTTCACATGGAAACATTTTTACATCTTTGCTGCATTCTATTTCTGGATGAAAAATTGATATGTCTGCTATGCTCAATGTAATGACAATCCTACAACTAAAGGGAAGATATTGATTAATGATGGGCCGGATACCCCCATGTTCGGTTCGAATTCAAACTTTCGAACATAGGAAAAGTTCAAATTTGAACTCGGACTCAATGCACAATGGGGCTAGAACTTTGATGTATGTAATGTATTGTCCATAAAAGGTGTATGGGGATACGGATACTGCCCTGGGGGACATGTATCAATGAAAAAAAAACCTTTCAAACAATAACATTTTTAAAGGAGCAGTGATTTTAACATTTCTTAAAGGGAAACAATAAAAACGAAAAAGTCCTTTAAATATTGTGCCTGGGGGGTCCCCTTAAACTGCCTGTAAAGTGGTGCATCTGTACGATGTATAGAACCTGCTGCAGCAAAAATGACATTTATAAAGAAAAAAATTACATTAAAAAAAAAAAACCCGCGCTGTTCGCCCTCCCAAACAATACCAGACCCTTTAGGTCTTTTAGGAATGTTAGCAGGGACCCCATTTGAAAAAAAAATATGGGATTCCCCCCAAAAGGCATACCAGACCTTAAGGTCTGGTAGGAATTTTAGGAGGGATCCCATGTAAGAAAAAAAAAGTGTGTGGGGTTCCCCCTCAAAGTCATACCAGGCCCTTAAGGTCTGGTCTGGGGGAAAAAACGTGGGGTCCTCTCTATAATTCCATACCAGACCCTTGTTTCGAGCACAGGCCTGGCAGGGCAGGAAAGGGGAGGGGGTGCGAGCGCACCCCATACCAGGCCTCATGCCCTCAGCACTGGGGGGTGCTTTTCCAGGGTCGCCCCTGGAAAAGCACCTGGTCCCTGTGCCGATGGGGACAAGGGCCTATTCACCACAAGCCCTGGGGCGTTGGTTGTGGGGGTGCGGGCAGGGGGCTTATTTACACCAGGGTACCCCAAATGTGCCCCCCCCTTGTGAATGAATACCCATACCAATTCACAAAAGGGTTAAATATAAAAAGGCCAGACTTTTGTAAAAATCCTTTAATTTTTTAAAAATCCTTTAATTGAAAAAAAAAACAATAGACAAGTTTTTGACAAGTCTTTTATTGTAAACCTCCCCCTCCCAAAAAAAACATGTATCCACTGACGTAATCCAGGGTCAATCACAACATCCAGCGTTGTCCATGACGATGACGACTCAACAAAATAAAAAATAAAACAATTAAAAAAAAAATAGAAGTAATAAAAAAAAATTACACCCACCGTCCTGTCCACTCACAACGAACTCGCACCACAGAATTACATTTTGACAGATGCCAGCAACATATAAACAATTGAGCGGAGCTAGAGGTGACAGCAAGCTTCGCCCTATTGTTTACAGTTCTGAGTATTCCTGCATTGAATGTCACTTATTTATTATTATGTTCCGCACAGTAGTAATGACCACCCCCTAACACCAAAGGAGAAGAGGAAGGACCCGTGATGTCGTCAGACTGACCAGAATACCCTTGGAAAAAAAGTTAGGTATATACATTTTTTAAAATTATTTTAATGCAGACATTTATAATTCTGCTTTAAATTGACATTCTCTGTTATAAATTCCTTATTCACTCAGTGTGAAACATGTCATTATCCATGGCATGCACAAAAATATTGACCCTAATTCTGGAATGTTGCCTTTTTTCTCTCCTTGCATTTTTGAAATGATTAGTATTATAGTGCAGATGTATCATAAACCATTCTTCTTACCTTAAATGTTATATACCTGCCTAACAGTATGTGGTGGCAGTGCAGTGTTTTCCTCAAACACTTTATATCCATCTGCATCTCAGGGGAAACACTATCAAGGAAAAGTACAGCATAAAAGACTAGATAATTTTATATATGTAATTTCACCAAGTGAGGCTTTTGTATATATAGTAGGTAGGTATCATTAATAACAAGAAAATGTGAAAATGTTGTATCAGGAACTCCAGGTACAGTGCTAAATATCATTACCCTATTAGAACATTAACATCAAAGCAAACTAACAGGAATACATACAGTAGTTAGGTTTGTTTAGTGGTGGACTTTAATCAATCAATGAATCAATCAAGAGCCCTATGGAAAGAGATTAGCAGCACTGAGATGTAACAAAATATGTAATAAAGGATTTAAAAAAGGTGAAAACAGTATTGTATTAAGTAGGGATGCACCGATATATCGGCCGCGGAAACATATCGGCCGAAAATTGCACTTTTGGCTAAATGCCGAAAGTGCCATTTTCCTGCCGATACATCGGCGCATCCCTGCTTTCTTTCCTCCACGCTGGGCACTGCTCTGTGTCCCAGCGGGGAGGAGAGAAACTGTGGCAGCCGACCGAGTGCTGCGGGAGGAGAGCGCTGTGAGTGGCCGGCGTCTCTCCTCCCACACCGCTCAGCCTCCTATCACAGTCCAGCAGAGCGGTGTGTGTGCGGAGACAGCAGGACTGTCACAGGAGGCTGAGTTCAGCCTCCTGTGACAGCGTTGGTTCAGCCTCCTGTGACAGCGTTGGTTCAGCCTCCTGTGACAGCGTGGTTCAGCCTCCTGTGACCGCTGGTTCAGCCTCCTGGTTCAGCCTCCTGTGACAGCGTGTCAGAGAGGAGAGGAAGGCACAAACACTCAGCGATCAGTGATCGCTGAGTGTTTGTAGATAATTGAGGACATGGTATGGTTACTATATCCTCAATTATGAATGAATGGGAGTGATCTACATCACCTCCTGTTCATTCATAGTTGTGTTTATAGTAAACATACTCTGTTCTCATGTTATGAATGAACAGTTGTAAACAAAGCTAGCAGGGTTTTGTCCTGAATCAAAAAGGGTATCTATTGCAGGGACGAGTCTATAATTTTGCCACTTTATAGATCATTGGTTCGACCTCATCTGGAGTATGCGGTCCAGTTCTGGTCACCAGTACTAAGAAAAGATGTCCTTGAGTTGGAAAAAGTCCAGCGGAGGGCAACCAAACTAATTAGGGGTATGGAGGACCAGAGCTACGAGACGAGGCTACTAAATTTAAACATGTTCACACTGGAGGTGAGGAGATTAAGGGGGGATATGATCTCCATGTACAAAATGTTCAATGGTGATAGCAACATTGGCGATAAACTATTTAAAATGAACTCCGTTACAAAAACTAGGCCACAACCTAAAAATAAATATACAAAATTAAAAAGTTTATAAAAATAAAAAATTTTTAAAAATTGAAAACATTTAAATTAAAAAACATTTTCGGTTTCGGCCTGACAATTTTTTTTATTTCGGTTGCGTTTCGGTTTTAAAATTTCCATTTCGGCGCACCTTTAGTATTAAGAAAAATGTCAGTTGTTTAAAAAACACAAACTACATCCATTTAGGGTTTATGTCTACTAAGTGCTCACTTATTGAGGTCTTGTCCAAGATATCACAGACGACCCCCTTTGGAAGGTGACGTGACTCCTTTCAACCAAAATCCCCCCTCCCCACATCCCTCTCCACAAAAGGTCACCCATGTATTCCCAAGTATGAGAGAAATAAGAGGTTATGACATGGTTGACCACAGTGGCATAGCAAAGCCATAGCAGCCCACAGAAAGGCTATGGGGCCTGATATAGGAAAGGACCCCATAAAGGCTGATTAAGAAAATTAAGGCCACAGTCACAGACCCCCCTCTGATATAGTAAGCATTTGTTTATATATCTAACGCTGATCATACACCTATAGATTATCTGCACATTTTTATGGTCAGATGGAAAAAGTTCAACAGATTCCTCCATCTACGCTAAACTGTGTGGATGGAGCAATCTCTCACTGGGCCAAGCTTCAGTACCTTGCTAATCTGCCCTACTGTCTCTCAAAATACCTAAACAATCTGATTGGATGCAGGCATTGTTCAGGTACTTTGAGAACCAGCGGGGCCGACTAGCAAGATACTGAAGGTTGCCCCAGTGGGAGATTCCTCTATTCACACAGTTTAGCGTAGATGGAGGAATCTGTTGAACTTTTTCCATCTGACCATAGAAAATCTGCAGATAATCTATAGGTGTATGGCCAGCTTTAGCAGTGTAGATGTATTGCTCTCAACTGCAAAAGACTGAAATTAATTCTGTATGCCTAATGCAGTCACAAATCCCAGAGTTCCAACCTTATAGGATGGCTGAGGTTTGTGATTCTATAAAAATGTTTGAAGCAAGACATCAAATAATTTTGTATTAGGGTTGAAGGGTAAATGTGTGCAAGAGCAATAATCGTGTCATCACAATATAAAATATCAATATGGCTACTTAATTTAAAATAGAATTATGGGTATTATTAGTGCTACTATAACTTTTATCCCGATCACTGATCCCTAGCATTGTGTTAACTATGCTGATAGCTCTCCTGCTGCCTGTCCATGATACATACTTCATGTTAAAGGATAATTAAAGCTTACCTTATTTTTCCGTCTAAGACTCCACCATGTATAAGACACCCCCAACTTTTCTTACCCAAAATTCAATCAATATTTGAAATTATATAATTTTCCAAGATATCACAGACGACCCCCTTTGGAAGGTGACGTGACTCCTTTCAACCAAAATCCCCCCTCCCCACATCCCTCTCCACAAAAGGTCACCCATGTATTCCCAAGTATGAGAGAAATAAGAGGTTATGACATGGTTGACCACAGTGGCATAGCAAAGCCATAGCAGCCCACAGAAAGGCTATGGGGCCTGATATAGGAAAGGACCCCATAAAGGCTGATTAAGAAAATTAAGGTCACAGTCACAGACCCCCCTCTGATATAGTAAGCATTTGTTTATATATCTAACGCTGATCATACACCTATAGATTATCTGCACATTTTTATGGTCAGATGGAAAAAGTTCAACAGATTCCTCCATCTACGCTAAACTGTGTGGATGGAGCAATCTCTCACTGGGCCAAGCTTCAGTACCTTGCTAATCTGCCCTACTGTCTCTCAAAATACCTAAACAATCTGATTGGATGCAGGCATTGTTCAGGTACTTTGAGAACCAGCGGGGCCGACTAGCAAGATACTGAAGGTTGCCCCAGTGGGAGATTCCTCTATTCACACAGTTTAGCGTAGATGGAGGAATCTGTTGAACTTTTTCCATCTGACCATAGAAAATCTGCAGATAATCTATAGGTGTATGGCCAGCTTTAGCAGTGTAGATGTATTGCTCTCAACTGCAAAAGACTGAAATTAATTCTGTATGCCTAATGCAGTCACAAATCCCAGAGTTCCAACCTTATAGGATGTCTGAGGTTTGTGATTCTATAAAAATGTTTGAAGCAAGACATCAAATAATTTTGTATTAGGGTTGAAGGGTAAATGTGTGCAAGAGCAATAATCGTGTCATCACAATATAAAATATCAATATGGCTACTTAATTTAAAATAGAATTATGGGTATTATTAGTGCTACTATAACTTTTATCCCGATCACTGATCCCTAGCATTGTGTTAACTATGCTGATAGCTCTCCTGCTGCCTGTCCATGATACATACTTCATGTTAAAGGATAATTAAAGCTTACCTTATTTTTCCGTCTAAGACTCCACCATGTATAAGACACCCCCAACTTTTCTTACCCAAAATTCAATCAATATTTGAAATTATATAATTCATCACACTTACCTCAATCACGTTATGCTCCGACATTACAGCTCTGGCACTGGCTACATGCTCTCCCCGGCAACAGCTGACGTCAGGTACAAAAGATTTATGATCGGATTACAGAGACAAGATAACAGTTTTCCTCCAGTCTTGGATCTTTTGTGCCTGGCATCAGCTGTTGCTGGGGAGAGAGGATTGCATAGGCAAGATAACAGTATTCTTCCACTGTCCCCAGCAACAGCTGACGTCAGGTACAAAAGATTTATGATCGGATTACAGAGACAAGATAACAGTTTTCCTCCAGTCTTGGATCTTTTGTGCCTGGCATCAGCTGTTGCTGGGGAGAGAGGATTGCATAGGCAAGATAACAGTATTCTTCCACTGTCCCCAGCAACAGCTGACGTCAGGTACAAAAGATTTGATTGGAGGAAGACTTTTCTCGTCTCTGCAATCCGAAGTTTCACTCGTGAGACTAGTTTGCGGTGCTATTTGCACTTACGGCAGTTTCGCAACCGCATTTCTCCTCTCGGCCCCCGTGTATAAGACGCCCCTCTATTTTTGGGTAAACATTTTAATGAAAAAGTAGCGTCTTATACACGGAAAAATACGGTACCTATTTTTTTTTTGCATATATCTACTGCTAGCAAGCTTGCATTGCTCACCAAAAAGGTTATTACTTACCTGTGTCTCCACCGCTCGCTCCTGTCCGAAAATCTGAAAAATTATCGAGGGGCTGCAAAGGATCATGGGGTTGGCGCATGTGCACTAGAGATATTCGGCTGGGAGTAGAGGAGAGACACAGTGTAAGTCAATGCAAGCAGCCCGGCAGCATGCACACGCACAGACTCTGTGGGACAGGAAGACACAGCAGTCAGCACTGGGCAAGAGACCAGCGCTGGAGGGATTGCTGAATACAAGTGGAAGGAAAAAGATGATCAGATCAAGAGGAATCATTTAAGTAGGGTTGCCACCTGTCCCGGATTCTTCTGTACAGTCCGTGTTTTAAGTCCTGTATGTGCTGTTTCCAGGTTTAAGGCCAGATGATACCCAGACACAGCACATACAGGACTCAAAACCCGGGCTGTCCAGGTGAATCTGGGACAGGTGGCAACTCTACATTTAAGGTAAGTTCTAATAGCAGCATGGGGAGGGGTGAATGCATCCTTTAAATCACTTTAAGATCAATGACACATATTGTCACAGTTGACGCTGCCAGCCACTACAGAGAGAGTTAGCCAGGGGGCAGAGTTTTGCTATGGCACCCCCTTGATTTGTAGTTATGCCGCTGGTTGACCATTTTCTAAAAATGCTAACTGCCCGGCTGTTAAGCTAAACCACTGTCTTCAGTATTATCTGAGTCAAGAGGAGGTCTTCAACATCCTTTAAACCCCAAATTAGGGATGGTATGGGTGGACAATAGCGATACATAATGCTTACTGTTATGTTTGAATAAACTAACTGCATCTGAAGTGAGAGATCGATTACGTAACTGCATATAATCATATTTTTCACACTAGTATTTATCTTATGATTTATTTTGAACATCTGCATGAAAGTGCAGTGGATGTGTTAATTTTCTTTCAGAACAAGCTGGATTCTGATGGAGATTCTAAACCATCTGTGCAAGGTTGCAAGCAGAATACTCAGCATAATAGAACATGAGGGTGGAGTGGTGAGTGGAAACAGCTGCAAATCTTTAGGTCTGATAACCTTATGCTGTCCTATACAGAGCTAAACACGCACAAGGACTTAAATCCTATTCAGACTCTGTTCAGATGTAAGTAACTCAAGCATCCTTCCATAAAAGTGGTAAATGACCAACCTTCGTAAAACAGGTACTCGAGATACTGTAACGTATTTAATCTTGTACTGTAAATCGGCACTCTTACAGTATGCAACTTTCTGTGGTTTGCTGGTGAATGTAAGAACTCAAGGATGTTATAATGTTTAGAAACAATACTGGATGGCTAAAGCTAAATATACACTCCTCTGTGAACTGAAATGTTTTCAACAGAGGAGTGTTGAATGGGCACAGATGTCATAAAAGTGGCATCCGTTTGATTCTGCTCCGATCAGCAGGGGATCAGTGCATGGACCCCATGCTGATTGAAAAGGACATTGCCTATGAGAATGGAGCCTTTGATATTTTATATACTTGGGAGAACTCATAATGGCATAATCACTACAATTAGCATGTATATTAAATAGCACAGTAAACAATGGATACATTTGTTTCACAAATAAGGCCATGGAAAAACACCATGTATTCTGACTCCGATTGTTGTATTAGCGATTTACCCCATGCTGAGACCTCTATGCCTGGCCTGTATAAGCATATGTAATCACTGCAGACAATCCTTATCAGATAGCTGAACTCGCCACATACCTTTTCATCCACAATTGCTTTATTGCTTGCAGCAGGTTAGTTACAGCAGTCAACAGGATACATCAGGTGAATGAACAGATGGTATTTGAAGGTCAGAGATGGTAATGTTTCCAAGCATGCAATGCAGATTAACATGTGGTCATGTTACTGTCAGCTATGACCCTCAACACTGAACAAGAAAGGGGAAATACATCACAGATGGGAGGGAACAAAAAAAAAACCAATGCAATAACCAAAATGACCACAAGGTGTCAGTATATTAATTTGCCATACAATATCAATGAGTAAATGGCTTAAGGAAAATAGCCATATAAATTCTCATTTCAAATTAATGTGAATATTGACTATGACTATGAATTGTCATATTTTATACAACTATTGTGGCATCACACCATGTAACCTAAAGGAGAATTATTGGGAGAGTAGAATCTTGGGAATACTCTTCCCAATAGTTTGAGCTGGTGTGTGACACTGCAGCTGTCACAAGCCGGTTCTATAGCTCAAGAACTGAGCCAACACATACCACTGATCACTCAGCTCACCAACTGTACCTATGCAGTAGAATGGACTAGAGCCAGTGAGAATTCTTAGCCAATTTATAAGTTCCTGCGATATACATGGCATTATGTGAAAAGGGGTTTTATGTTTAAGGCTGGAAGAAACATTGTTGGCTCATTTTCCTATAAGACCGCTGGGAAGGTAATTGACTTTGTTCAAGCTTGCTTAGAATTAAATAGAATGTTTTCTTAATATGTATTTCAAGGTGCTTTATTTTGATATGCTGTACCTTTTAATTGTTTTTGTCCATCTCTGTTTTGAATCACAGCCTTCCCACATAACTATAGGAACCCAATGTAAGCATTTCTGCGGGGATAATAACAAACTATTGCTAGTGATACTCCCTCTATTAAAAACATGGGAATAGCCATCTTCTACAATGGCATGTCAATCGATACATTTGAAGTTATGGTACAGAAGACATAAGCAATTGTGTTCAAATCTGTAATTGATTTCCCTAGTTAAACGTTAGGAAAAATAATGTGTTAGCCTGACACATCAATTTTATGTTTATATCCAGATTACATTTTCTTTGGCAACGTGGCTCTCGTGTTTATAATTGATCAAACTGAGGTTGTACTTATACAAACACATTTTTCAGCAATGACTGTTCAGCAGTTTGGAGAATATGTGGAGCTGCAGCTAAATGACTAGCAGAGGAGAGGTTTATAACATGAAGAATATTAAAATATTTATCAACTGTCTCAGAATTTCAGAGTTTTTCCCACTTTTTTAAGATTTGCCTCTGGAAGTGTTTGACCATGTTAATAGCCATGATTTTCAGAAATGACAACTTTACAATACAAATTCTCCGTTCTACAATCAGCTCCTTTGCATATTAATGTTCCTTTGGCATTAATATTAAAGGAGACCTAAAGTATTAGGCTGGCTTCACAGTTTTGCATTGTAGTAATGCACAAGTTCATTTTAACAGAACCCTAATGCACCAAATCAATGCACCTGCAAAGAAGTACACCACAATGCATGGTAATGCTTTGCTTTGTGTTGTGGTGTATTGCATTGCTAAAAAAGGGCCAGGTCCAGATTGAGTAAAACAAGTATGTCACCAACACACCTCTATTCTTCATTCATTGATGAAGAATAGAGGTGTGTTGGTGACATACTTTCTTGCTTGATGAATGCTGCACCATCTGCTGGCTACTGCAGTACACTGCAAAAAGGTGTGTATCGGACAGGTCTGCATTGAGGATATCTGTATTAGGTCTAGTTTGAGGTCTGCTGAGGTGTGTTGGCAGCCCTACTGAAAATGAATAGGCTGCCTCAATGTAATGCACATTAGCATCTGATGTTCTGTGCATTAACACACTGCAATATTTATATGGGTATAAAGTACCGATACTTTTGATCAAGTACTCGCAGATACCAATTACCGATACTTTTTCTTAAAGGGGCAGGTCAAATTTGTTTCTAAAGCAATATAAACTAATGCTTTAAGGTCACTTTCTTAATATTATGATTCATGAGATGACGAGGGAGCATGACGCCGGCTTCCCGGCCAATCAGAATGCCGAGCGCTTCGTCATTACACGGTGCCCGGCTTCCGGATTTGCTAGCCTCCTGACTAATCGGGAAGCCGGGCAGCGTGTCATTGCACGCTACCCGGCTTCCTGAATGGCTGGGAAGTCGGCTCCATGCTCTCTCATCACAAGTGGCGAGAGAGCATGGAGCCGTTTCCTGGCCAATCAGGAAACCGGGCAGCGTGTAATGATGCACTGCCCGGCTTCCTGATACAGGAAGTACTCGTGCTAGGTATCGGAGAATTTGGGCGAGTACGAGTACTCAACCAAATACTCGGTATTGGCACCGATACTGATACTAGTATCGGTATCGGTGAATCCCTAGTATAAAGCCATTCTTAAAGTAAACAGTATAAAAAGAGTATATACCACTGCTTAAGAAACCTCTATTATGGATCCACAGCACACCAGCACATCTTGAATTACTAGGGTCAGTTGCTATCGCCTACACCAGCTCCAATTCTTCTTGTCTGGGGATACATTTGCTCGCTTCTGCCAATCAGCACTTACCGCCCTTCTGTTGAACGATTGAAGTGAGGTCCAGACTGTAGTTGTGATGCTTGAAACTTTATTTGCAGAACTTCAGGGAGAGAGGTAGAGGAGGGTTAGGATCATCCAGGCAGATGTAGGCTCCATAGCTTTCAGAGAGAGTGTGGTTACAGCTTCCATGCACAGCAGGTCGAACACCTGACACGGCATTACTGTAGGTAGAAGTTACTGATCCCTGTCTTTAGCAGTAGCAACCACTGGACATGCTGCCACCAGGTTCCAGGGTGATTGCTCTTAGGCAGTCCAGCGCAGCCTCCCCGCAGGCAGGGCCTGGGGTAGGAACAGAGAGCTCACATGGCCCACCCCAAGTATTTATGTCCTCCCTCAGCATGCACCACTGGCTATCATTCAACAGTGATTGGCTGAAGAGGGATATCTACTCATAGCAATCCCATTGGTTGCTCTGTTCTATCACCAGGGCACACCCTGCAGCAGATAGATGGCAATCAATGATAGATTGTTTAGGGGGAACCGACATGAACCAAAACTACAAATTAGTATAAGACCATGTACAATCTGATAAACACTAGATTTAATAGCATTCTTTCCACTAAGGGGCTACACAGCACTTATATAGCGCTAACAGTTTACACAGCGCTTTACAATATAAAGAAGACATTACAATGCAATTCAAGACAAGATGGTAATGAGGGTCCTCCCTGTGAGAACTCACAATCTAAAAGGGAGGGGCAAGTGATACATGAGGAGGTAGCTGTGTGGGGATGAATTTTTTAAGAAAGTGAAAGTTCAGCAGTTAGTTTGAGGCAGGATAGGCTTTAGGGATCACCTAAAGGCAGTCAGAGTAGTAGATAGATAGACAGGTTGGGATAAGGCGTTCCAGAGGATGGTAGAGACTCTAGAGCAATCCTGGAGGCGAGCATGAGAGGAGTTGACGAGGGAGCTAACAAGTGAGTGGACGGGTAGCTTTGTGATTTGTAGCAGTGGTGGCTGGGAGGGGCCTGTCTCGAGCTGCTCCCGATTGACTCCGGCTCCCTCGCTCCAGGGGTCTGGCCCTGTCCCTAACCCTTGAACTGTTAAGCGCACCTGGATCTGAGTGAGAACAGCCCAGAGATGGCAGGGAGGCGGTTGTCAGGCAGGTGCTACTCATGTACAAAATGTGACTATTGCAAACCAGTGATTATTACCACACTGTTTGCAGCACAGTGCAGGCCAGCTATTTTTTTCCCCCAAAATATTTTATTGGACACAAACATAATCACAATGTGACAAAATTAATACAGTACGATATACACAGTTGTTTCTGTCTTTTTTTTCCCTGCCATACAATGGCGTGCGGTCTTCATACGTCAAATAGTATAATATGCGGAATGTCATTGCGTTATATAGAACCGCGTAATCTTGAACAAATATATACAGTGTAGGAACTTTAAAGGGTATGACCGTATGTCCAGATTCCCTTAACATACTTCTTGCGGAGTGGAGTCATTGCAGACCAAAAAGGGTGTAAGATGACAAGCAGGAGCTCGCAGGAGGAGTCTGCTAATAGCGTTTAGTACATCTACCTCCTACGCTCCCCTGTCAGCCCTGCTGGACTCCACCTTCCAGTATAGAAATGGACACCCGGCCATACAGTTCTATTCACCAAGCCATATATATAATCTGTCAAACATATGTTTAGGCCAGCTATTTTAAGCCAATATTAAACTAACAGCATATTTTGACTTACAAATGAACTGAACTACAAATAAAAAACACACTCTAAATAGGCCACATAGGAAACAACAGTTAATTGGTCAAAAATATAGGTTTTCAGTAGTGGACAGGTTGGATTACCACTTTTCTCAAGTGATAACACATAGTGGCACTGAAACTGTGATTGATAATCACTAAGATCTGTGTTATGTACAGTTGCTGGGCTTAGTAAGTCCTGCCGTGAATTGGTTCTGGTCTGTGGACTGAGGTCTACCGTGCATTAATTCTGGTCTGGGGTCTGTGGTTAACTGTGTATTGATGGGGGGGGGCGCTAATTAAAGATTTGCCTATTTCCCTGCGAATAGGCCCGGCTGGAGGTGGAGAGACCGGGGACATGGGCTCTGCCGTTTACCATGAGGAACAGGAAGAGGATGGAATGGGGCCCCGGAGGGGAAGGGGGGGTCTTACAGGTGGGTCGCCCGCAACTCTGGCTACGCCACTGTGGTGGAGACCCCATACCTGGTGAGCATGTGGATTCTGGTGGCATCCTGGCCAAGATCGGTGAGTGACAGTGTGGGTCTGTGTGTAGGAGAGACGGCTTTATGTGCCCAGCGATCCCATCTGCTTGTGACAGTCACATCTTCCCTGCCTTTGTGCCATCTACTCTCACACCTTCTATTGCCTGTAAAAGATTAATTACCATATTCTACCTGTACCCTATTCTATTACACCCCTCACTAAACCCCCTGACTATGCCCTGCATTGTACAACCTGACTATACCCATGACTGTGCCCTCTGACTTTACCCAGCACTGTACCCTCTGACTATACCCAGCACTGTGCCTTCTGACTATACCCAGCGCTGTGGTTACAGACCAGTGGCGTAACTACAGAGATGGCGCAGGCACGGGAACATGTTCTGGAGGTAGGTAGTGCACTGGTGGTAGGTTGTGTAGGAGGGTGTTGTGGGCGGTTTGGGGGCATATAAAATTTGGCTATGGGGCCCTGTGAATTCTTGTTACGGCCCTGCTCCCAGGTAGAAGAATCTGGAAGACATCAGCCACCATCTGTGGCACATGTTAAGCATGAAGGAATATTTAATTCTGCAGTGGCAGAATCACTGCCACACACTTGAGTAGTAGAAGGCACTGTTTTAGGGCTTGTTTCACACTGCAATTCAGTGTGCATATTTTCATACATGTTTCTAATGCATTGTGGTGCTTTTTTTTTTTTGCAATTTTGTTTTTATTGTTCACTCACGGTCATGCCCATTTTGTTGCGTTTACATGTGTTTATGTATGTTCCAGTGCGAAAAAAATAATTCTGCTGTACTTTTTTTTTTTAAAGAACTGGAACTGAGCAGAATGGTGTGAACTAGAGTGATTAAAAACCATTGATTTTTACTGCACCTGCTTTTGGAATGTGTTTTAAAAAAAGTGCATCTTTAAATTGATGTGTTCTTATTGAAAGGATAACCCCCCCCACACACACACACACACACATGCTTATTGCATCATAATAAAAAAACACAGACTATCGGTTGGAAGGGCAAGGCCACAACTTGATAGATGTTATTCATAAAGTAAATCAATCAATAATGCAATAAACCATTAGCATCAAGACTAAAAGCACCCATAAGAGCACCCAATTACCGTAACATAGTACAAAGACCTAGTCTAGACATCAGTCCAAGACATGTACTGTCTGAATGGGATGCCTGGGAGGATTAAACAGATACCCATGTTAGCTGGTAGGGTGAAAACCCACCACTAAAACTGTTACTAAAAAATTAGAAATATATATATAATGTATTTTTTTCTTTTAGAAGTGAGGGGTTTCGCTGTGTAGGTGCCACAGATTTTATTTGCAGGAGCCAGAAGTCAAATAGGCCCTGCATTCGGCCAAATTCCTTTTTAATTAAATTTTCCTTGCCCACCCCTCATAAATCAAAAGGGTAACTCCAAATTTACCTTCAGCTCAATACTGTGGCTATTTCCTACATATTGTCAGTCATTCTTCAGTCAAGAGCCCCTTTTTCTAGTGATACGAGGGACCATTCTTTTTATTTTGTTCCTAGTTTCACTGACCCTGTTCTTTTCAATAAAAACAAGATTTGTTCAGAGTCTGGATTATTGGAAGATAGAGGGGGTTTAGCTGCATGTCAAGCTGCACACAGGCCACAGGGTAACATGTAGTGAGGACAGAGAAGTTAGTTTTACCTTAAATGCCCATTTACACTTTACCACTCCCCGCCTCACGCTTGCCACTACCAGACCCGCCCGCTTGACCACCTGACAGTCCGCATTGGCCACCAGAGAGCCTAATTAGGGAGCCGCTGCTGCACCCACACGCACCTTTGGAACTCTCTGGACCCCTGGTGAGAGTCCGCACAACCCTCCTGAGACCCTGGAGACATCAGACAGAGAACCCAGAGCAACAGAGTATGTAGCTTCATATTATTCTGCATTGCTATAATATGTATTGCTGAGATTTGTAGTTCTCTATAGCTGATGCTGTTCTGCTTTGCTGTATAATGGTATTGCTGGGAATTGTAGTTCTCTATAGCTGTTGGTAGTCATTATTTCTGAGATTTATAGTCCTCTACAGCTGGTGGTATTCTGCATTGCTGTATAATGTGCTGAGATTTGTAGTCCATCTACAACTTGGAGTTAGTGGCAGAACTACCAGGGTCGCAGCAGTCGTACACGTGCACAGCACTGACGAGGCATCCCTCCACTACCAGTGTGCCATAATTTTCCTCAACCCATAAATTTCTCTATTATGGATGGCAAAAGTGGCAGACAGGGGCGGGGGAAGAGGCAGAGCTGGAGGGGGGGAAAGTTGCTGCACCATGGGCCTCTGGGTTGTACTTGCCCCCTGGGCTAAAAGTTGCCAGTCAGCCCCTGCCATAGACTTACCTTGTGTCTCTCCTAGTCTCCCAGCCGAACACCTGAAGCGTGCATGCGCCCGCCCCGAGATCCTTTACGGCCGCCCGAGACTCTTCAGATGTTCCTTTAAGCCTCTCTCAAGTTTTTTTATTTGTGCTGGCAAATCCAAAGTTTCATCATAGCATGAGGTAGGGGAAATCTTCCTTTTGGGACAAATGTTACAGTGAGACTGTAAGAAGCGTCCGCCGCAATCGCCGATGCGTTCCAGCGTGGAACGCACTTGGCGACGGCACTATGACGTGGCTGTGCGGCGCCGCTGCGTTCCGTGATGGAACGCGGAAGTGTCCAGGGAAGCATGCGGCTCCGCCCATCCGCACTTCCTCGTGTCTTAAAAGCCAGCATGGGGGACTTGCATGGCGTTCCTTTATTGCGGTTGCTACGCCTGCAGCCCCCAACCGATAGACGCATCTTCTGACCTCATCCTGAAAAGCACCCGACCACCCCTGGCTACAGAACCCTGGAGACCCAGTTGTGGAAGCCCACTGCCACTTTACTGCCAGGGATCCTCCACTTCAAACCAGGGAAACTGATAAGTACCATGTTACATTTACTATGAGACTTTCATATACCATGTGCTGGATCAGAATTGCCTTGATACATTTACTTTAAGGATAAGCACCTTGTTACATTTACTATGATACTTTCCTGTACCATATGCTGGAACTGAATTGCTTTTGATACATTATCTTTAAGGATAGGACTTTCCAAATTACCAATTGCTGGCTTGAATACTTGATGCATCCGTTATAGTAATAAGAATTGCATATAACCTCTGCAGACCTGATTATATTATACAAACACTTTATGGATAAGACTTTCATGTAATCTTGTGCTGGATCTCATTCCTTTGCTACATTCATTATAAGTACGACTTTATCTTATACCACAGTCTGTTATCTCCACCACATTACCCTAAAAAACCTGTAGGCGGTATGAAGTAATACCCTGCCTACGCCAAATCAATAAATCCCTGATCCAGTTGGCAGATGATGTCACGAACTCCAAACTCTCCGCTTTAGACTGAGAGTGGAGTGACGCCTGGAGTTCAGAACTGATTGCCATTTTAAACCTTACCTCACCTATCTCCGCAGTTGTGGTACACAACTGCAGTACGCTAGGCGTGACAGAGATGGGAATTGCCTAATTTTGGGAAGATTTCATTTTTTGTTGCACCTCCAGGACAGGAAGTAAACAGAAATCTCCTAATAATCTGGGGATCTCCTAATAATCTAATAATAACAGAAATCTCCTAATAATGCCTTCCCTACTCTATCCAAAAGGAACATAAAGAGCTTTGTCTATATATACACTTTAAATCATATGCTCTGTTTTAATGGTCTTTTCTTTACTTTAGGTACCTAAGTTAGACTGTATTATTTTTTCTCGGCTCTCTACCTGTACCCAACACTACCTATGTACTTCAGTATACTGTAGGGCTCAAGAACAAGGCAGGCTCAGAATGGAATCACCTCTTGTAAGGCCTGGAAAATGTAATTTAATGATTTTAAAAAACCTGTTGAAGGATCAGGTGGGCTGACTGACTGTGGGCCCGCTGCTTAGTAACTTAACATCCTAAATCATTTTTCTATTTACCTCAAATTGATCTAGATACTATGGGCTCATGAGTACTACCTGCCAGGATATAACTGCATGACACTAAAAAGAGCCCTTAGGCTTGTGAGCTGATTGGGCAATTTTGGCTTTCTGGACCTGCGTTTTTCTGCCGTTCTAGATTAATTAATAAAGATGTGTCTGTCTATGCTAGTGAGGAGGACGGGATTGTCATTTCCTCGGTTGCAGTTAGCTGTCTATAAACCGGGCTGTCCCCGGTGCAATAAACCATGAAGGCCCCCCCCCCCCAACC
>NW_017306763.1:905284-908321 GCF_000935625.1 Nanorana parkeri | reverse complement strand
CCCCCCCAAGTAGCAGAATGCCAGTGCCTGGTCGCACATGCAACCACTGTGACCCTGGGGTATAACAATGAAGGCATGCTTGGACTTGTAGTTCAACTACATCCAGCATGCCTTCATTGTCCCTGTACACCCCTCCACATCACCCAGGGAACTACAAGTCCCAGCATGTCCTCATGGTCCTTGTACCCCCCCTCACACATATAAATCACCCAGGGAACTACAAGTTCCATCATGCAAGCCCCCTGCAGTAGTTCCCTGGGTGATATGTGAGATGTGAGAGGTGTACAGGGACAGTGAGTGCATGCTGAGACTTGCAGTTCCCTGTATGATAGAAGGCTCTTTTAATTACTTTCCTAATGAAAATACTTGTAATACAATGCCAAGGCTGTAAAACACACCAGCGTGCGGGGACAGCGGCCCGGGAACAATCGAGGCAGGTCTCTGTATCAGGCGGGTGCCGCTGGGTCCTCACAGCTGAGGCCCCTGTGCAGCCCCATTATTTGCCTGGATATCTGTATAATTAGCTGCCCGGCCCGCCTGCTTGTCACTGCCCGGCAGGTGGGACAGCTGCACCGCCGCAACCCCCGTCGCTATGTCACTGCTGGGGTCCCTTCTTCCTTCTTGGGCCCCCTCTAAGTGGCGGAACGCCAGGGCCTGGTCTCACATGCAACCGCTGTGACCCTGGTAGTTCCGCCACTGTGTACATGGATCTGTTGGAAACCTTCTGCTGACAGATTTGAGCTCCAGCATAGAACTTTACTGCAGTGTTGGGCAAAACCCAGCTATCCAGCTGTTGTGGAACTACAAACCCCATGAGGCATTGCAAGATTCTCACAGGCATTACTCCCAGAGACAGATGCATGATGGGATTTGTAAGCGACCGCTGGTATAGATGCAGGAGTTTCACCAATGTTTCCCCAGTCTATCAGTTCATCTGGAGGTGGTATAGGAGGATTGAGTTGTCATCCCTGCAGTGCCACTGGTCCAGGTGTTAGCAATCTCGCACAGTGTGTGGCCTTGCACAAGCACTTTGCCTGCTACATTCATGTGAGTGCATTTCCTATTTTATTCATTGCTTTTCAACAAAGTATTTTATTACACTGGATCTTTGTACCTCCTTTTCCCTTTTGTCTAGTTCCTTCATACTGTAAGAGAAAGCTTTTGAAGAGCATAGGACCTGCATAGAATTTGCCACCTGCAGACTCCAAGTGGTAAACATTAAATATTGAATTCATATGCAATACATATATTTATGTATTCATATTTATTTGACTAAAATAAAAATAGATACACAAAAAAATGTATATTTTATAAAAAGCCATCTTGTTGGCAGAACAAAACAGTCAAAGTGTATGGAACGCATTTTAAAGAGCACCAAGGTTTTAGTGATCTGAACAAATTTTCTATTCCAGGGAGTCATTAAAGATTACTCCAGGCAAACTGCTAAATTCACAAATGAAATACAAGCATAGGAGCTCGTTTACCTGCCAAAGGATTTTATTTCTGCCCATAAATTCCTGAGATTTACACAGCTCTGCCCTACAGCACAGTTTTCTCTAGCAGGGAAGGCGACTTGATCTTTCTCTGTTACACTTTTAATTTCACTTACAGGTCTCTTCTCTATTCTCACCCTATTACGTGACAGTAAAAAGAGAAGCAGAACACTGATGAGCTCATGGCTTTGTCACTCTGTTTTCTCCTTCTGTCAGTATGCACCATACACTGTAGCACTCCTGACTGGCTCCTTGTGATAATTCTCTCTCCACCTGTCTGAGTTTTGCTGTATACACGGCCGGATTAACATAGGGGCAGGTGGAGCTTCGGCTCCAGGCCCGCCCCTGCAAATAGGTCCGGCCGGTATAAGCTGTCCCGGATCGTGGTCGGGCCGTGCAAACCATGCAGCCGCGACCCTCTATTCAGGCCTATCAGAGGGCCCTCTGATGTGCCTGAGCAGAGAGCCACGGCTGCAGTCACCAGTCTCACTGACCCCCCCCGGAACCCGCACTAACTTCCCCTGGATCCCACACTGACCTCAGGCAGCGAACCTGGAGCAACACAGAGTATGTAGCTTCATATTATTCTGCATTGCTGTATAAAGTATTGCTGGGATTTGCAGTCCTCTATAGCTGGCGGTATTCTGCATTGCTCTGTAATGCATTACTGGGATTTATAGTCGTCCTATAGTTAGTGGTAATATTCTGCATTGCTGTATCATTTATTGCTGGGATTTGTAGTCCTCTATAGCTGGTGATATTCTGAATTTCTGTGTAATGTATTACTGGGATTTGTAGTCCTCTATAGTTGGCGGTATTCTGCATTGCTGTATAATGTATTATTTGGATTTGTAGTTCTCTATAGTTGGCAATATTCTTCATTGCTCTACAATGTATTGCTAAAATTTCTAGTCACTCTACAGCTTGGAGTAATTTGGACTCCCTTACATGATGAGAACCACTAATTTGCGGCCTAACTTGAAGACCTGGAGAATCATCCCCGAACACGTTGTGGACATACAAGCCACCGTTCTAGCTATGGTGCAAGAACTAGTCTACCAGGACGCCTGGAACTGGAACACGTCCACCATGTATTGACCAGGAGACCTCCAGATGGCCTACCTCACGACATAATCGCCAAATTTAATTATTACCGCATGAAGGAAGCAGTTCTCCAGGCTGCTCATAATCAACCAACTCTGTCCTTCCAAGGATATGAATACAAAGTTTTCACTGATTTGGCCCCCTCTACGATAGCAAAATGGAAGGAACTGAAACTGATCTTATTGATCCTGCAAAATAATCAGATATCATAGTGCTGGGGTTTTCACTTTCATCTGCTCTTCCACTACAACTCTCGCTACAGCATCGTCTAAATAGCGCCACCCCCATACTCCTGGTCTTCAATCCTCTCCATTCACCTCTCAACGAGCCTTGGGAAAGAAATGTTCTTCAGCTCTGCCGGAGATGGACTATGATTCAGCGGACTGATCTGGACCTTATTTCTCTATGGCTATTTCCTTGCGGACACTGCCATACTCCGT
>NW_017306763.1:879705-901516 GCF_000935625.1 Nanorana parkeri | reverse complement strand
CTGGTTCCCTCACTGACCATCTGGTTCCCTCACTGACCATCTGGTTCCCTCACTGACCATCTGGTTCCCTCACTGACCATCTGGTTCCCTCACTGACTGCCTGAGAGCCCGCACTGACCGTCTGGAGCACGCACTGACTGCCTGAGAGCCAGCACTGACCACCTGAGAGCCCGCACTGACCACCTGAGAGCCCGCACTGACCACCTGAGAGCCCACACTGGCCCTCCAGAGAGCCTGCACAGGCCCCCTAATCCCCTAACAGCTCTACTGAGACCCTGGAGACATCAGGCCAAAAACCCAGAGCAACACAAAGTATGCAGCTTCATATAATTCTGCATTGCTGTATAAAGTATTGCTGGGATTTGTAATCCTCTATAGCTGATGGTATTATTCTTCAGTGTTTTACAATGTAATGCTGGGATTTGTAGTCCTCTATAGCTGCTGGTATTCTGCATTGCTCTGTAATGCATTACTGGGATTTGTTGTCCTCTATAGTTAGTGGTAATAATCTGCATTGCTGTATAATTTATTGCTGAGATTTGTAGTCCTCCATAGCTGGTGATATTCTGAATTCCTGTGTAATGTATTGCTGGGATTTGTAGTCCTCTACAGTTGGCAGTATTCTGCATTGCTGTATAATGTATTGCTAAGATTTTTTATTCCCCATACAGCTTGGAGTCAGTGGCAGAACAACCAGGGTCACATCTGCAACCGGCCCTGGCACTCCCCCACTGACTCCAAGCTGTAGAGAGACTACAAATCACAGACCGGACAGGAGGAAGAGGCCTGGTGACTTTCACCATTTCCATAAAAAGGCCCACAAATTCTCAGCACCAGGCCCGTGATGTTCTTAATCCAGCCCTGGCTGTACAGTAGACTGCAAGAGGCTGATGAGAAAGTTAAATTTAGTAACTTAAAGGAGAATTATGAGATGAGTGATTACCACTCACCTCATAGTTCTAGCCGACCTGTGACAATGAGACTGTCACAGGTCGGCTCAGTAGATCAGGAGGTGAGCGAACACATACCGGGTTCTCTCACCTCTCGATCCTGTCACGGCTCTCTGCCGTGACAGGGGGAGGGGCTGGATTCCCCTCTCCCTGCTCCGATCTGCCAGCGCTGACTGGCGGAACGGACGGGGGAGGGGGTGGGTACAGCTGGCTCTGAATCTAGATAGGCAGAGCCAGCTGTCACTCACACAGCTGGGCGGATCTCGATGTCGAGGTCGGGATCCGCTCCGGCTGCGGCGTCTCAGTATACCGCCAGCTGTAACTCGCGGTATACTGAGCTTAGGGTAATGGGAGGACGCTAGTTTGTGTCCTCCCATTACCCTAAGGAGAACTATAGGGAGAAACACTGACCCCATAGTTCTCCTTTAACACTGCTTACATTTAACTCTTTCAGTGCCAAGTATATAAGGCTTGCATTAGAACTGTACTGCTTTCAGCTGTCTGGCTCAGTGAGCCTTATGACCTCCACATACCCTATTCTACTATAGGCTCATTGTCTTATAGTAGAAATTTTCTCCAGCCTCTCCTGAGTAAAAGTAATGTGGTGAGTGGAAGCCAAGTCCTTGATTACAGCATTGAAAATGTGACCAACCCTTACTGCTACACCGCAATGTGCCCGACTTGTCTTTGATCCACCCTGTTGTCTGCTTGTGTTCCTTTATACAGACATCCCAACTCTCCAAGACGATCCGGGAGTCTCCCACTATTAGATAGCGGCTCCCAGCCGCTCGGGAGAGAAACATTTTCTCCGGGAAAGGTTTACTTTGCTCTATCTAGCAAAGTAAACCTTTCCCTGCTGGTTCTTTTCTGACATCGGGGCTGCCTGCCGCCGTCAGTCAGAGAAAAAAAACAGCATAGGAATGAATAGCTAGGCTTCTATTGGCTATTTCAATTTACAATAGCCAGTAGCCGGCTATCTAAAAAAAAAAACAACCCAGCAGATAGCACGGGAAGCAATATATTCTTTGCTATCTGCCATCATTTTAAGGGGGTGCTCTTCCCTCCTGTGGATGGGGGGGCAGAGGGCACCTCCATGAAATGAGAAGGGCACCTCCATTAAATTACTTTTTTCAGGTTGGGATCCCTGCCTATGTGCTACCCCACAACCTCAGTGTGATCAGATTTATCCCTGCCTTTCTTGCCCCCACTGTTGCCTACCATCAGGAACACAGTGGGAGGATCAGATATTCAGGATGCCAAGCACGGGGAAGAAGGAGGAGGTGGCAGGGTCCGTAAACATGTCTGTCTTGCTTATTAACTCCTTGAATGCCTTCAATTGAGCATTCCTGTGTTCTCTCATTTCATAATGGAACATATAGTAAACAATGTGTCACATGTTTACTATGAGGGTTATTCACAAAGCTGCCGAAAGGCAGCCGAGTGAATAACCGACCCGAAGTGAAGTGAGCCGAACGCTGTTCGGCTATTCACTTCAGGCTTGTACAGCCCATTTCAGCCGTACATTGGCTGATTTCAGCCGTACATCGGCTTGCTTTGGGTTGACTGCCCATGCTCAGTATGTTTGGCTGACCCGAAGTGCAGAAGGAGTTTGACTTAGCCGATCCAACATCTGGAATGGCTGAGCTGAACCTCAGGCAGGCTACTAACTGCTGTTCACCCTATTCCCATAGGGGCCGAACAGCAGTGAGTGAATAGCCGAATGCCGCTGTGGTACCGAGCAGAATAGAAAAACAGTTTAAAAAAGTAGAAAAAAAATAAAACGATTGGGCGAAGCTAGCAGTGACAACTATCTCCACCCCAACTGTTTTCTATTGGCCAGGATCAGCTGTCATTACAATGAGAGCTTGTCGGAGCCGGCAGTGGTATAAAAACAGGCTCTGTTGAGATCTCATGGTACTGACAGATCAGCGTCCCCTGGTTACCAGGTAAGCAGGGGACGCTGAACTGTCAGTACCATGAGAGCTCAGCAGAGTCGGCTTTCATATCACTGCCAGCTCTGCTAGGCTCTCATCGTAATGACAGATCAGCATCCCCTGGTTACCTAGTAACCAGGGGACGGTGAACTGTAATTACACACTGAGTTCTCAGTGTAATGACAGATCAGCGTCCCTGGTTACCTGGTAACCAAGGGACGCTGATCTGTCTCTGCAAGTGGCCGGAGCCAGCCGTGACATGAGGACTGGCTTCGCCCAGCTGTCAGTAGCAGGCTGTCGGCCGGCCGTTCGGCCAGTTTCGGCTTTCACCTTGGCTCAGTATAATGAATAGCCCGTACAGCAGCACTTCAGTTCTACTGAACCGAAGGGCACAGATGGCCGAAGCTAGCCGAAGGATCAGCTGTAGCTACGGCTGATCCTTTGGCTAACTTTGTGAATAACCCTCTATGTCTTCCATTTGTGAAAGGGCTGCATATGAGATGGATATTGAGGACTCTGTGTCCTCAATTTTTTTCTCTGTCTCAAAAATAAAATATCAGTAGTCTGTTTAGACCCGCTAATATTTCAACAAAGCCTCCTGACAGTAATGTGAAAAAATAGAAATAAAATAATTAAAGAATTAAAAACAAAACAGAAATAAGAAAATATCTCCCAGCAACATATAAATGAACCCCCATTCACATCTACAGTATGTGCTTTAGTAAGGCGTGCAAAATTGAACATGTTCATGCAGTGCACGAAAATGTGTGTCCTCATTACATGCACGTTGTGGTTACATTCATTTTTAATGGAACCCTAATGTGCCTTGCTAACACCTGTGTAATGTAGTATGCCAAACACAATGTACTATGCATTTTGGTGAATCATGATTTTTTTTTAAATGCACACACTTCTTGCAAATGAATGGGCTGCCCAAATGCACCATACCTTAACAGGCGTAAAACATGCAGACATGGGCCCTGTCACACATGCACCCTGGACCCCTGGCTAATCCAAACACATAAATAACATATGCATGTGCTGCCACACAATATGGTAGTGCACATTATGTGTGTTATGTGCACAAGCACACTAAGGGCCTATTTACACTAGAGGGCACATATTACGGTACGTGTATAGCACACACTGGTGTGCATTGTGCACATGCACTGCAGTTTGTCATCATTATAACACACCACAGTGCATGATTTGATCTTTTTAAAAACTTTTTTATATAATACTCATTCAATGCAATACGCGACAATACAATGTGACACATTACCAGGTAATACAATGTATATCTAGATTATTTTATTGCAATGCACGCCAATGAAGCACACACATGGCACTGCTGGGTATTACCACAGCTCATAGGTGTAAAGCCAAACTCCAGATTTTAAGCTTTAACCATTCTACCAGTTCACCTCACTGGCAGTGTACCTTGCTACCAGTACAACCTTGCTTCCATAACTACCTGCACTACATGAAACACTTTACTCAGTCACCTTTACAGCTCATCTACCCTCCTCTGCATCTGTGAGTACCTGTTAGGGGACCCTTTGGCAGCTTGCAGCTAAGTCCATACTCCCACGAGTGCAGTCCCTGGTGGAACACCAGCTATCCCTTAGACTCCAATCTCCACATGGGGCAGCTCCATTGAGGAAACGGGTCTTCACCCTTGGATCTTGATAGCAAGTTGATGAGTTGGAGGCCTTAACCTGTAAACAACCTTTTCTTGTGCTACACAGTGACAAATTTAGGCCTATACCCTCTTTTCTTCCAAAAGTGGTTTCTTCCTTTCACCTTAACAAGGACATTCTCCCATCTCTATGTCCTGCTGTATGACATCTCAAGGAGATTTCTCTCCAGTGTTTGGATGTGGCAAAGTATATCTTTCTGCTACAGTTGCTATTAGCCAGACAAAGTCTCTGTTTGTCATGCCTAAGGGTCCCCATAAGGGACAACTTGCTTCTCATGCCACAATCTCCAGATGGATTCAGAATATTTTAATTTTAGTCTATAGCTTTAAAGACAAGGTTCCACCTTTCCTTGCCATGAGCACTCCACCAAAGCAACAGCCATCTGTTTCTCAGATTTGCAAGGCTTTGTTTGGTCTTCTGTTCACTAATTCATCAAGGTTTACTAAGGTGCTTTGGTCATAAGGTTCTTTAGATCCTTGGTTCTCAACAGGTGGGTCGTGACCCAAAAGTGGGGCGGGTCACCTCAGTGGGTCACCTCATCCCTTCCACTTTTCTAGGTGAGAGACGCCTCCCCCTAGTGCAGCACTGTCAGTTCATCTACCAAGCAGCCATGCTGCAGATTCAAACCTGGAGACTATAACTATTCCCCTGAGGTGGACATCTGCTGTATCCAGTATTCAGAGAGAGAGAAAGAGAGCAGCGTGGATGCAGGCAAGTCGGCTGGAGGAAGCAAGGATGCTAGCACCTCAACACCAAGACGGGTGAGTGGCCACTGGCCATAATACAACTGTGTCTCAATCAGCTGTAACAACAGAGTTTGGGCCCCAACGTTGGCTAGCCAGTCTATCTTTACTGGCCAGTAGGTTGAGGAGTTAAGAACATTTGTGAGTTACGGTTATCTTGGTGCATTACCTGGTGGGAATTCATTTATATAGTGCAGTACAGTTTATTATGATATTTAGACAGCTGCTGCATATCTGAATAACAACAGTAAATCTCTTACATGTGATTCTATTGTTTATTTTACTATTAATATCTCATTTATTTCATTTGAAGTATTATCTGTTCAGTACAAATTTACAAAACCTCACAAGGTGTGCTGGTATGCTGTGGATCCATTAAAAGGGGGTCCATCACAGAGGTACGACAGAAGACCCATTTATTTGAGCGGCTCCTTACGGGGTGAGAGCTAGATCACTACTTACTAACCACACTTACAGACATCCTGATCCCTACTCTTCCAGTTTCCTGAGCTTCTGCTGTTACCCTGTATTCTGTCAGTGCCTGGAAGTCCCAAAAACCCCAGAGCTTCGTTTTCAGTGAGTAGGGTCCTCCGCCTGAGACAGGAACTTTACTTTTACTGATTTGAGAAATACTTGGTAATGGCTGAAACACATTATCTGGCTTGAGCACAATATTAATACATTGGTTTGTAATGCTTTTATTTGATGTAATAAAGTTTGTCTTTTTATGTTACAATACTGGTGCTACTGATTAATTTTTGAAAAACATGAGTTTTCCTAAAGCTGTCTCTGTGCCATTGGGCAAATACAACAGTAAGTGAGAGGAAATCTCTAGAAAGTATGAGGAATTCCATTATTAGACAAGTTTCACTAGAAAGTGTCCCCATTGGAATATTTCCCCAACCTCTTGTTCTGATCACTACTTAAAATTTTCGTTTTTCCTTTTGTATTTCAGTCAAACACTATGTAAGCTTTGTGTGAGATGGTGTTTAAATTCACACAAGGTTGATGACATCTACTACCTCTATGACAGTTAGACATACAAGATGGTTGACAACGGCCGGAACTGCCAATTTGTTACTAGACCCAGCAGAGGTGCTGGATATTTTCCAATGGCTTTGACAGAGAGCGACGGAAAGGTGGGGTGGGGAGTGCTTTAAAGAGCTTCTTTTACTTAGCCCTGTATGAGGCATTTATTAAATGCACAAAGCACGTGATTTAATTGCCCTGTCAAATATGAATGTAAGTTCACTGACCATTCTGTGGAAGTAGCTTGCTGACAGCTGTTGTCAAGCTCTGACTAAGAGCACAGGGTTTTCATACAGATACAAACACTCTTTATTTTCTAAAGACTATTTTTGTTTCACAATCTGGTGATAATTAAATGTAATGTTGCAGCATTAAAAAGAAGACTTTTATTCACTTTTTGAATTATACGGTAATAGCATTTGGGGGGCGCAGAGGAAAACGATTTTAGTGAAATTTTGCTAAAAAAAAAAACATTTTAGTATAAAAACAGAGCATAATAGTATAATTGCTATAAATGCACATAAAAGAACAAAAGGAAAGAACACTTAATTTTATGAACAAAAGCTGAACCATCCATTGGGGTGATTTTCAAAATTGAACTGCAGCTTTTTACAAAGTTCATTGCTTAGTTTGGAATAAAATTACCAAAGAGAAAGGTTTTATATGTTATGTCAGGAGAAACTGCTGGAACCGTAACACAATGCTGTCACTGCCGGAACTAGATGGCAAAAACCTTTACAGAAGAGACATTAAAGAAAGAAGAACAAAAACTTTTTAATTGTTGTAGTCACCAGACATAAAGGTACTTTTAGGAAAAAATAACCCATATGACAAATGCTAAGTCTTGTAGATTTTAGGGCTAACTACTCAAAGTTATCTGGGAAAGATATATGATAAAAATAGATGTGGAATGAATAACTTGTAATACTGCTGTTATCTTGGAGAAACAATGGGCTATTAGTTGGCATTTTCAAATCTGGCTGATAGACTTTTCTCATAATAACATTTCAGGAAAATCAACACATATTCTGCCTAGTGGGTGGCTAAATACATAAAAATCACAGGTATTGGGCAACTGGAATATATTGTTCATCGTTCATGATCTAGAGCAGTGGTAGGCATACTCCAGCCCTCCAGTTGTGGCATAACTACAAATCCCATTAGTCATTGCTAGACTCTGACAGCCATAGGCATCTGAAGTTTCCTTTCTCTGCCTTTTTTACCCAAGGGGGAATCCTTGAAATAATGTTGAAGTCTCACAAAAACAAAAAATTACTGATGCCCTGTTTAAAGGACTGCAATAGACTGCAGCATGGCCATGCCCTTTGGTTTGGTAGGAATGTTAGGGAGGAACCCCACCCCCCAGAAATTGGGGGGAATGTGGAGTCCCCCCTAAAATTCCAAACCAGACCCTTGATCCTTGCACAGGCCTGGCAGGGTAGGAAAGGGGGGACAAGCGAGTGCCCCCCTCCCTGCCATACAAGGCCACATGGCCTCAGCACTGGGAGGGTGCTTTTTCAGGGTCCACCCTGGAAAAGCACCTTGTCCCCGTGCCAATGGGGACAAGGGCCTCTTCCACACAAGCCCTGGGGTGTTCGTTGTGGGGGTCTGCAGGCAGGGGGGCTTTTTTGCATCGGGATATCCCTTTAATAAAGGGTCACCCATATGCAGTCCCCCTTGTGAATGAGTAAGGGGTACTTGTACCCCTACCCATTAACTAAAGAATTGAATCAAAATTTAAATAAAGACCCCACACTTTTGAAAGAATCCTTTAATAGAAAAAAATCACAACAAGGAATGTTGACAATTCCTTTATTTAAAATAAAAATAAAAAAAATTATCCAATGACGTAATCCTAAGGTCAATCACGACACCCAGCGTTGTCCATGACACCGACTTGGCGGAAAAAAAACATGATGCCTGCCGACCCAACAGCCCGTGACAAACTCCCACTACAAAATGAGAATCTGATCGATGCCGGCAAAATATCAACAATTGGGTGGAGCTAGCTGTTTACATTTGTTGGCACCTGTCAAATCCAGGACCGGCCGAATCAAAGCAAATCGTCTGCTTCGGCAGACCATTCTCCCCACTTCGGCTGTGACTACAGCTTAGCCAAGCTGAAGCATATGCGCTCAGCTCGGCTGAGCCATTCGACTGAATTTGGCTGCTGAATATATATTGAATATATATATATAATATAGTGAATAGCCCGTACAGCAGCCCTTGGGTTCGTCGGCCGAAGTGAGCTGAAGGATCATCCAAAGCTACGGCTAGATCCTTCAACTCCTTAGTGAATACCCCTCATAGAGTTTTCTTAGTTGTCAGTAGAGAAGTGCCCCCTCAGTTTGGAGGTCAGTGGAGAAAAGTCACTCTACATTGGTGATCATTGGTGTATAGTTAAACTCTTACCTTGGATATCAGTGGAAAATTGCCTCTCTACATTGGTGGTCATTGGAGGTGGAAGATTCAGTCTGCCACTGTTCAAGAATCCCCAATCAACCTCTAGAGAATCCCTAGGATTTCATGCAGTGGTGTTACAAGTGGAGTGCGGGGGGTGCGGCCCTCCTTTCTTTGCCAACGTCTATCACTGCAAGGCTGCTGCAGTGGCGGGGGAGAGAGGCTGGAAGGACCAGTCTAAGACCAAGCCATCTCCACGGTTGAAGTGAATATGATTTTAACACCTAGACAAGAATGAGCAGTTAACCTTTGCAGTGTAGGGGTTGAGGAGCCTTTAGATGTACAGTACTTTATTTAATACCAACACCCAAGGCATGCCAAAATTGTACACTGAAATGCACATTTGTGGCTCAGTTTACAATATTTATAAACTTGCTAGCAGGCAGGTAAGCAGTTTTCATTGCAGAACAGACATACACAGTCTCTTTTGCAATAAAAGCCTACCTTCTAGTAATTTGTATTATAGACTATAGCTCCACTATAAAAATGCCTCTTAAAAGTTAAAAATCATAAATATTATTTGCTCATTGTATATTAATGTTCTTCTATGTATGCTGCAGCTTTAAAAAAAAGTGTTTCTATATACACTTCACAATCATAAATTCTATTTAAGATGCAGCCTTATTTTCTTAAATCATACACATGCTGCCCTTTCTTTTAGTAGCAAAGCTTTAATTAGCCTCCTTTCTAAGCGTAATTGCATATTGGTCAAATCAGACCTTTCATGATTTATTGCGTAAAATGCAATTTCTTTGTGGCGTATTTTATAACACTGTTCTTCCTGCTTAGTTTGTCTGTAGCTCTCCACCAGAGGGAGAATATATACATTTGTAAACAGAATAGAAATAAAGTACAGGTAACCTTCTCTCAGTGGAAATATGCTATAGGTTTGCTATAAGGACTTGAGATGTTGCATTATTGCAGTAACTAGTGACACGAAGGTCCAGTGGAGTCAGAAGAGGACACAAGCAATGTATTCTGATATTAAAGCTTGTGTCATGTGCTCAATCATCATAGGAAACCACAGTTCGTCAAACTGACCCACACCACTTTTATTTTATTCAGATTCCCTCTCTCCAGCATCTCTGGAGGAAGTGATGATGCATAATTGTAATGACACCAGGTCAGGTTTTTCAAGTCTAATGACATTTTTCAGGCTCCTTTTAGTCTAGAGGCAGTCATGGGAGCTTGGAAAGCAAATGATTTCATAATTCCATTTATCCACATAAGTCAGTTTCACCTTTTTGTTAATTAAACACTTGTTATCTAAAAACTGCAACTTACCACAAGTGATAATGAAATCCTTCATTGTACTGCTCTGGTCTTTTCAGACTTTTGTAATAATTATAGGAATTAACTCTTCCTAGTGCAGATTTCTCCTCTGAACCGTTTATTCTAGAGGAAATAAGTAAAAAAACCATACACATTGGCTTATTTCTACTAAAGTGCAAAACTAAGAAAATGTCAAGGTAAGCTAACTAAATTATGTTAAAGTTAGTCTTTAACATAATTTAGATTGTCCCTGCCAGTCAGATTTGTTTTCTGTGGTCCAGGTGCTTTATAATTGCAAATAATGTACAGTTTTGTGATATCGGTTGCTGATCTACTCTTTCCTGTAGATGCTTCACATTTTATTATACTGTAGCCAGAGGCGTAACAGTGACCTCAGGGCCCCGGAGAAAAAATCCATTAAGCCCCCCCACCCCAAGAAAAAGATAATCTGTACGAAATTTCATTTCCATTTCGTTTCGTTGTGGTTTCGTTCGTTCGTTGCAGCAAAGTGACATTTAAGAGGGAGAAAAAGTTTTTTTTTTTCTCAAATGACATTTTGCTGCAATGAAATTTCGTCCAACAAACACAAATTCGTACAGACTACCGCTAACTAATTTCAGAATCGGAAATTCGAATTCTGTTTGCATTCGTTATATCTGTAATTCGGATACATCAGAATCTCCAAATTTCCGAAATTTCGTCCGAATTTCGATTCGGAATGAAATGAATCGCACATGTCTAATGGACATTGTTAGATCACACCCAACTTTACTGAACCTGAACATTTAACACTATAGCCCCACCTAGGACTCCCCCTCTCTGACATTTAACTGAATATAGGCTTGACCACATACCTCATCTGTGTGATATCTCTATGATCAAACCTGTATTGGGTGAAATGTTAGGGAGAGGTAGTCCTAGGTGGGGCTGCAGTGTGCTATGTCCAGGTTCAGTAAAGTTGGATGTGATTTGACATATTTGGTGTGTGACTCTCTGGTTTTCTACAAAGTCTGTAATAGTTTATTGAACAGGAGTGAAAATTATGAAAATTTAGTTTTTATTATATAGTAATGGTGTGTTGAATGAATGTCCACAAAATTTATTTAGACAGGTACCTTATTTGCAATAACATGGGAATGTGTTACTCAACCTTTTCACCCAATTGTTTTATTTTAGAGAAAATGATTTAGCTTGGCCTAAAACAATGCTGAAGTGCAGAAATCTTAGGATGGCTGCAGGAAAATGTTAGCATTCCAATCGATCTTTAGCTCCCTGTGACATTTGGATCCTAGACTCGGCTGTCCGTGGAGCCGCAACGTAGTCAAGTAGATGCTTTCCCACTGGGTGCCATACCTCCTCCATCTTTCAACTGTGAATGCATGAGAATGTACTGCCTACTAAAATTCTACTATGGATCTGGAAGAGGGAAAGCTGGTGATGGCTGCATTCAGGGGTGCTACTGGCAGTGAGTACCTGGGCTCTTTCCTTGTTTTGCTTGTCTGTAGTCACTGGCGGTGGTTGGAGGTGGTTGTTTGTTTCCACACTCCCTCCCAGATCATTCAGTAGGCTTAGTGTGCCTTTATTTATATTACAGAGCCTTCCTTATCTGAGAGACCAGATACTAAGACTCCTTCTAAACAAGCCTAGCAAACAATGTCACAATTGTAACATTAGACTATCTTCTCATTTAAAGCTGTTTTTGTTTTGAGTTTGTCTAAAAGCTTATGGCTTCTGAGATAGAGATTTTTTTTTTTTTTTTTTTACCTTTCAGTCATTTTGCATGGTGTTTAGTGAATTTCTCCAGTCCACTACCAGAGCTGGACCAACCATTTCAGCCCTACCCCTTATCAATGCTCCTCCTTCTTCTTGTAGTTTCGAAAAGAGAGGTAGAAGGGGTTGTGTCCACTGAGAGTTCAGCAGAGGAAAGGGAGCCAGTGGATTTACAAGGTCACAATGAGGCAGATGCTACTGTTTGCCTTGGATGAAATGGATGAGTTCCTTCAGGCAGTATATACCACTGAACAAATTATTGATCTTCATAGGGAATTTTTAGTTCAAGGCAGGGTATATAGAGTACATTTGGAAGCTCAAAGTACAGTCTTTCCTTTTTCATAATCCCTAAAAGATCTTATTCTTAGGGAGTGGAAGAATCCTGAGAAGAAGTTATCTAATGTTAAATGCTGGAACAGGAAAGAAGAGATTTTCCCTTTCATAGGAAAGAGGTAGAAGTTTTTCAAGGTTACCAAGCTTGACGTTTGACTGTTTTTAAAATGTATTTTCATTTATTTATTTTTACTGCTGGGAGCTTCGGGGAAATATTAGGGGTCTAAACAGACACCTGATATTACCCATTTGAAATAGAAAAAAAGGACTGAGTCCTCAATCTCCTTCTTTGCAGCTCCAGCACTGAATGAAGAGAAAGCACTCGGTACAATGGCTTCCTGTTCATTCACAAACTTAGTAAATATTTACTATCTCCCCAGTTATAAATCAAGAGTAGGTGATCAGTGTAAAACTCCTCCTCTCCATTCAGAAACATAGGAGATAGTAAGCGATTTACTATGTCCTCATTCATGAATAAACAGGAAGTGATGTGTTGCACGTCCTGTTCATTCATAACTAAGGTCATAATGGAGAGTGTGCTGTTACATAGTCATAAAAATATCACACAATTCATTGTCATAGTTAATATTTATATTAATGTGAAGTGAGTATTACATACTGTAGTTAATTTTCCTTAAGCCATTTGTTCAGTGCCATTAATAGCTGCTTATTATACTGCCATCTCGTGGGCATTTTGGTTATTGCACCATGTTTTTCTGAATTCCCTCCCCTTGTGTGTAATTTACCGCCCTTCTTCAAGAACTAGCCGTTTAGTGTCATGGCTGCCTACAGCAGGACTACATGTGCATGCTAGCTTGGAAACATTATCCTCCTTGACCTTCAAATACCGTCTGTTCATTCATCTGCTGTATCCTGCTGTCTGCTGCAATCTACTGCATTCAATAAAGCACTTTGTGGATAAAAAGGTATTTGGTGAGTTCAGCTATCTGATAAGGATTGTCCGCAGTGATTATATCTGCTTATACAGGCCAGGCATACAGGTCTCAGCAAGGGATAAATCTCTAATACAACAATCTGAGTAAGAATAGAGAGATTTCCCTTACTTCCTATTAGGACAAAGGGGACACAGGCAGAACCAAAACCACATTTTTATTAGAATGGAGGTGGGTTGCAACTTCTAATAATGCTTTTATTGGTGTATGTACCTTCCTGTCTTGGTCACAGTCACTCCCCCCATTTCTGGTATAAGTGGCACAGGGATAAGAAGTGGTAGAAAATGAATTGAATTCTTGAATTGGGTCACAAAGAAAAATAAAAACCCAACATTTTAATTCTTCCCTTTCTATCCAAAACTATTGGCCGGAAGTGGTTTTCATATGTGCCTAAACTTTCATCTTTTCTGTAACACGGAGGAATGGGGTCCTGTAGTTCTCAGAGGTAACTGAGGACATTGTTACTGAAATAAATGTAGCACAGGCAGAGAGCTGACAAGATCAACAGGTACGTTTTGAATTTTTTAAACTTATATAAAAAACACTTTTTATATATCAAACAGACAGAAAAGCACCAAATAAGATTACGGTGAGTATGATTTTTATTTTCCCTTCTATTCCTTAGCAGGTGTGGCCTCTTATAAGGGGTCCAGCAAGGATTTCTCTACTTTTTTTTAAAAGAAATAAGCTTTAAATTAAGACCATTATTTATACTATTTAGATCTATAATTTCCCCTGTACAGTTAACCACTTGTATCCCTTAAGCAACATATAAACTCCCATTTCTTTTCTTGCTTTGTTCATCCCCTTGTCTCCATCAACTTTTTTTTCTTCTGTCAGATTGCCTTAGAGGATGCAAACGAGAAAATGGTATTAATTTGTGTAAACTCCCCTCAATCCATCCTCTCACAAATCCCCCCTCTAGGCTCTTCTCCCTCCACGCTGCTACACTGCACGCCTAGTGCTCTGTGAAAATGGTAAATGTGTCGCAAGTGATAAGACTCCACTGCTCAGCTCTGCAAGATTTCTATTTGGATAGGATGGCTGCAGCACGGTGCTGTCAGGCTGTCTCCCAGTGAATGAAGAAGTTTAACAAACTGGAAAATGGAAGATCACTGAGGCTTGTTGAGTAGGAAACAGAAAATGCTCCTTCTCTGGGTCACCTGGGAGCAGATTTCTTTTTTTTCCCTTTTTTTTTACGTTCACCCATTTTCAAACAAGTAGATAAAGTTTGGAGTGTTAGAAGGAAAAGAGAATACATAGTGCTTTCTCCAAACACATCTTCGGCTGATGATATAATAAGTCTAAATCTGGAAAATGGTTTAAAAAAGGGCTAATCATGATTTTGATGTAAATTGTGTCATTTTGTATTGTAAATATATTTTATTAATAATTACAATCAGTGAAAATTAACTCTCCATCTTATCAGGTAGTCTATCCTTCACACTTTCATTCTACATACATCTTCCTACTGCCTCTTTTTTTCTATCCTGTGACAAAGCAATGCTTTATATCACTAAGGGCTAATGTACGCAGGCTTTTGTTTGCATCTATGATACTTTTTTGATCCTTGATGCTTTTTTCTGTTCACAAATTAACATAAAAGCAAAAGCACCTCAAAGCAATTTGAAGCAACTCAAATGCAGCTCAGTTCACCTCTGATTTAGTTTCAACTAACTGTTTGAGCATAACAAAAGCAGAACAAAACAACTCATATGAATGTCAAAGCAACTCAGAAGCATTTAATGTCTATGTATATGTAGCCCTGGTTAGTGGACCTTTTAAGACGTGGGAGCCATACAGTTTGGAGACTCCTGAGACTGCACCATCACAACTTGTTTCTCTCCCTAGCCACAGAAGGACACTGCAGCAGGAGAGAAGGATCCTGATTCGCTGCATCAGCAGCCTGGACTTGAACCATGCCCAGGGGGCTAGCACGGAAGAGAAAAATAGAGAAAATGTGGCCAGGAAAATGGGCCGGCAGAGAAACCCAGGACCTGTGGCATGTGAGCTAGAGCTACAGAGAACCTTGGGATCTGAGTAGTGAGGAGCAAGCAGGCTGGAGGAGTATGAGCTGCCCAATCAGAAAGGACAGAAGAAAGAGAGAGTTGCAGAGAGAGGCACTGTGCAGCAGGAAGCTCAAAAACAGGGAAGGAGTCAGGATGCTGCTGCTGGGTGATGTGTGCACAGTGGCAGAGAGATAGAGAGCAATGAGGTGGTCTAGATTTTGCTGCTGAATACTCCAAACTGTAGAGAGACTACAAATCACAGCCCGGACAATAGGAAGAGGGCCCCGGTGAACGCTGACATTTTCATAAAAAAGCCCACCAAAATCCTCAGCACCAGGCCTGTGATGCTTTTAATTCAGCCCTGCCTTCGAGGCAGCCGCAGTGTAGCAAACTAACTGTTAGACATGTGCGATTCGTTTCGTTCCGAATCGAAATTCAGACGAATTTTCGGAAATTCGGACATTCGGATGTATCCGAATTTCGAATTACAGACATAACGAATGCAAACGAATCCGAATTTCCATTTCCGAAATTTGGTAGCGTTAGTACGAACGTTCGTTTCGTTTTCGTTTCTTATTCGTTTCTTATTAGAGAAGGAGAAAAATATTTTTTCCCCCTCAAATGTCACTTTTGCTGCAAACGAATAAGAAACGAATAAGAACAGAAAACGAAACGAACGTTCGTACTAACGCTACCGAATTTCGTCCGAATCCGAATTGACTTTCAAACCCGAATCCTGTAAAACGAAATAACACATATCCGAATTTAAAACGAAACAAAAAATTTTTTTGGCAGTGCACATGTCTACTAGCCGTGGATTGACTTCCTCTTCAGCCCGGATGTCGGAGTCAGCAGGAGCAGAACTGCAGAGAAGGAAATGGTTGGTTGGGTGTAGGTTGCAAAGGAGGGGGAGTTTTGGGGGCCCCATACAAAATTTAGCTATGGGGCCCTGTGATTTCTAGTTATGCCCCTGCTTTTATCAACTACTACCCAGCCAACAGGTGATATCATAGGGGCATGGACTGCTTAGCCTCAGGATCTATGTGGGCACAGGTTTTAGGCACAGGCTTGACAGTAGCGCCCCAAAGTGCGGTGACACCACTCGTCTGGCCTCCAGGGCAGACATCTATGTAGATGTCTGCATGATATTTACTGCCACCAAGACAGCCTGGCTGCATACATTCAGTTTAATTTTCTCCCCTCCCCTCTACTGCGCATGCGCCCACACACTTCCTCCTTCACAGCTGTTTGGGAGCCGGGATTTCTTCAGCCGGGCGTGAGCAGTGCAGGAACAGGTAAGTAATTAGGTATTTGCTACTTTTTTATTTGTTTTAAATCATGGGGCATATACTGTATCTACTGCTTGCTAGCAGTAGATATTTGCAAAAAAATAGACTTTAATTCTGCTTTAATGCCAGTTTAATAAAATGTACAACTGTAGGCTCAGGAACATCAAGCTGCTTGGAGATGGTCTTATAGATGTTACATTTGACATGCTGGTCTATAACTTTCCCTCTGATCTCCTCAGACAACTATCTCCTTTGCTTTCTCTGGTCTGTATTCAGTGTGGTGCACATGATGATACCAAACAGCACAGTGACCTTTCTCCATTTAAATAGGCTGGCAGACTGATTACCAGATTGGAGACATGTGTGATAGTAACTACTGAAAACAGTTATCTTGAAATATCACTATGATCCAATTATTTGTAATTTTTTTGTAGGGGTAACAATATATGTCAAGGCCATTTTAGAATATCTTTGTAGAATAAACATTAATATATCTCTTTTCATGCTTTCTTTGATTTACTCTATGACAAATTAAAGGTATGCCGGTATACAGGAGGCAATTGCTTTTAAACAAATTTGTCCATGTCTGTATTTTGTTAGTGACCTGTCCTCCTTATATCAGAACTGCATGGTCCAAAAAACTAATTAAAACCTGAAGATTTCAAAGCTCAGTAGTACTATGTTAATGGTGAGTTATGCTGGGTTGTGTTGTCCAAGGAAACATATGCTTTGTTCACAGGGATGACACTGGTACAAAAGGTGAAAGCATAGACACAAGCAGTTGCATAACAATCGCCATAGCGACGCAGGCGGCCGTTATGGGGACCAGCCAGGACATCCCTCTGATGCCGTGTGGGCCGTCTGGGTCACTATAGCATGTAATGGTGCTGGCTGTCACTGACACAGCTCAGCAGCAGCTTTAAAGATCACTGACAACCTGTCAGTGATGTGTGCAGCGGCCTCGGCTCGTTTCCCCTCATAGTTGCTGTGGAGCTGTCAGTGACAACCAGCAGCTGCGGCAGAAAAGGCCGGCGTTCGCAGTGAAGGAGGAGACAGGGCCCGCCTAAGAGCAACCCCGCCTCTTCTTACATCACTGGTCAGCGACCTAAGAGCAGGCGGGGCACGTCGATAGAAGAGGAGGAGGGGGACGGAAGAGGAGGCAGGGCCCGGCGACCACGGAGGCAGACATCGCTGACATTTAAGAGGTGTGCAGCCCATCTGAGACCCTGCAGAGCCCACTATAGAGAGTATATGGTGGCCTTTGCAGGGTCACTCTCAGGTGGGCTGTTTGGTATATCAGGTGGGCTCTGCAAGTGTCATAACTAGCAATCACGGGGCCCCATACAACATTTTGCTATGGGGCCCTGTAATTTCTAGTTACGCCCCTGGACACAAGGTCAGATTTCCATCACTGGATCCTTTAGGGACAGAACTTTAGGCACCAAATGCATCTTTCTTCTGCTAGGATTACCTCTTTTACACAGAAAATGTGTTTTACAGTTTCTTACCTGGTCTAGAATATTGTAGCATTGTGTTAAAAAAATGTAAATCACTGTGCGTCTGTTGGAAAAATATATGACACAATAGCTATACAAGGGAAACCGCCTCTTTGTCTTTGCTGCCTATGCAACCAGGGGGGCTGTGTCTGGTAGTAATTCTAACCCTGTATAGACATCCATAACTCAAAAAGGAATGTCTTTATGTATTTGTCACAAAAAAAGGAAGACTGTACAGTGTACTTGTTTGACCACCATTTTAGGTCTATAGCATCTTGTATTTTATTTTGAAAAGAGAAGTTTTTTTTTTAACAACAACTATGTTGGCCATGAGACACCAAAGCATACTATTTGGTATAAACAAAGTCTATGCTCTTATGTTCCTTTCTTGATATAATTCTCTAAGATTCAGAATGCCATTCATCACTAGCTGCTCAGAAACAAGCCCTGTGGGGTTTGAATCCCTGAAACAGCTGGTGGCCGCCTCATAAGTAGCAGGCTGAGAGCATTATGCACTGTGCGGCTTTTGAAGTGTACGGTATCTTATATCTGTGTGTAAATTCTATCAGTGAGGAAATATGGCATAAACTGTTGTGACAGATCAGTGAGAGCTCAAAGCCCAAATGTAAACAAAGGTTGTAAAACTCCACAGAAGAGACATCTATCTGTTCAACTCGAAGTGTTTAAGTGCCTCTATATTATGGCTGAGAGTTTGCCTGCCTATCCGTGGCATGACCATCTTTGTGTGACATAGCCAGTGGGAGGTATCAGAATACCTATAGTTGGTTACTTGTAGGATGACAGACAGTTCTTTCTGATCTGTGTTCTTCATTGGCAGACTTAGCTGTTGATGTGGTCCCAACTGGATACAAATGCTCTTCAATGTAAAAGGTTATAAACCCCCAGTGGTGAATAAATACCACCAAAAGAAAGCTCTATCTGTCCCCAAAAAAGGGTATAAAATTCATTTCAGTACAGCGCTGCATGACGGAATAAATGTCAGTCAAAGTACCACAGCGCTGAATACTGAAAAATGGCCTGGATGGGAAGGGGGTTTAACAGCGCGGATGTCAACTGGTTAAGTCAGATTTTAAGGAGAAGAACACAGTAATCAAGAGAGCACATTTAAAAGCTATTCTTTGAACAGTCCACAAACAAAAATACTTATATATACTTTACTTTTTATCATATAGATCTCACCACGAAGTACAAAAATAACTTGAGAACTAGCACTGGTATCCTGTTTTAGGGTGGCTCCTTTCCCTTGCAGGAGCCTATGGAGCCACCCCTGTGTGTGCTAGCGCAGTGTATGTCTCAACAAACAAACAGACATAGCAAGGAAATCCGCTCCCCTGCTCCCTGATTCCCAGTCCTCCTTTCACCCTCCTCCACTCCAAGGTAGCACATAAATACCTTCTGGAGACTGGGCTGTCCCTTGTAAACTGAAAGTTCAGGGAAGACAAGCTGAGTGAGTTACATAGTAGGTAAGGTTGAATAAAAATACAGTTCCATCTAGTTCAACCTATGTGTTTGCGTGTGCGTGTGTGTGTTTGTATATACTTGGCTCTAGTAGTTCCCATATCCTTGTATATTTAGTGAACTGAGAAACTCATCTAAAAGTTTCTTGAATTTATGAATGCTATCAATGGATACTGCTCACTGTGAAAGGGAATTCCTAATTTTTACTATTCACAGTAAAAAAAATCCCTTGCACAGTCTAAGATTAAACCACTTTTCCTCTAACCTCATGTTGTGTCCTTGCGTTATCAAAAGAGTTCTCGGTGTAAACATCTTATTCTGGATTTTCAGTAGTGGTCCCTATTAATGATTTTGAAAATTGCAAGTAGGTCCCCTCTTACGCACTTCTTTTCAAAGGAAAACAAGCTTAATTTCTGCAGGTCATCTTCATAACTCAGGCCTTCCATCCCCTTTTTTAATTGTGTAGCCCTTCTCTGAACTCTCTCAACTTCAAGGACATCTTTCCTGAGGGTTGGAGATCAAAACTTAATTGCGTACTCAAAAAGTTGAACCAGTGATTTATAAAGTGATAAAGCCCACATGGGCTTTCAATGGAGAATACAAGTGACCATTTCAACACATATTAAACAGGCACGATCCACCGTTGCCCCATCAGGAAACTCACCCCGAGATATGCCATGCAGCAATGCATATAGACAGAAAATGGCTGCAACATGGCTCCAGTAGATTAGAAGCCATGTGATGCAACAAATGATGAAAAAAAATCTCAAAACAAGTATTTTATACTTTGATGTTTTCAGATTTCCCTGTGTGGCCTGTATGCTATAAAATGCTTTATTCCTATATACATTTATACAATGTTCTTCTAAGCAAGTACAACTTAATTCAGCATTCCTCAAGATCTCTCTGCTTCATATAAACACATAACCAACAGTATGTTCTTTGGAAACAAACCCTTAGGACTGACATAAAACAGAAAATGACCTCCTTGTTTATTTACTTTTTAGATTAAATTATATACGTAGATCTGTTACAGTAGAAGAACCTAAACCATCAAATAAACAAAGGGCAAATAAACAATCTACTGACAACACAAATCAAGTCCACCTTTGGATTGTTTAATACAGAATTAATAATGGAGCTTTTTAAGTAAGGTAGTAATAATAAGTTAGGTGAAACTTATAAAGCCAAAGTGTTATTTTTGAATTTTGGATCATTAAATCAACTGGTTTTTTTTTTGCTACTTTGTCCCATTTGAGAAATGTATCATTACTCACTGTCCTGTAGGCACAACAGGAAATGACAAAATCCTTTCCATGGGAAGATCTCCCTTCACTTCCCATCACTTTTAATGCAGTGACAATGGTCACCAGGACAAGTAGAGTGTATGGATCTCCATAGCAGGGATACAGAGAAAAAAACCCCTGCATTGTTTCTAACCCCGCGCCACTCAATAAAAAAACAGGTTTGCTTCTAGATAAATGTTAAGCTGGGAAGTATCTGTAGAAATGCAGCTAATCAGAATGTATACCTATCAGGTATGTGAAAACAAGGTGGTTGTTGTTGTTGGACTAGGAAACCTGGGGTACATGCATTGCTCATCTTGCCTATAGTATCCATCAGCTCCTGAAGGAAGCCTAAACAATTGCCATTGATATCAGTCAGCTCAATTACCTAATTGCTTCTGTCTAGGGTGTCGACAGTGCTAAGTTTCATTATCAGAGCAGATCTAAACCCAAAAATAAAAATGTAAGATTTGGCAGCTTGTAAGTCCTTAAATGTGCTGGTTGCATTAGTATTCTTTTTCAGGCTAAAAACAATTTAGAAACTTAAGAACATGTCTGTTGATCTAGCTAGAAATGCAATGTTCTTGCACTTCCTGTGACCGGAAAGACAGCAAAAGCAATGCTATCCTTCTTTATTAAGCTACTGATCCCATCAGCTACCATGTAATTGTGATTAGTGTTGGGTTCGATCATCGCTAGTTCGTGTGTTCGCCGAACACACAAACTATAAGGATGTTCTGCGGTCTGTTTGACCGCTGAATGCCCCACAAGGCATTGTGCCTTGTGAAACCCTAATTGGCTAAAGGCTTGCACCTAACCACAGGTCAGGTGCAAGACTTTTCCCAGTCAGGGCTCAGTACTCGGTAGGATCCATGATTGGGCAAAGTCATGATGACTTTGCCCAATCATGGCTCACCTGTCAGATGATGTAAAACTGTAAACGGATGGGCGGGGCTAGCTGTCATGGCTAGCTCCGCCAAATTGTTTGTTTTGCCGGCATATGTCAAAATGCCATTATGTGGCGGGTGTTAGTTGGATGGCATTCAGTGTTTTGTTTTGTTTTTTATTTCTATTTATTTTTAGTTTTTTTAAAATTATTATTTCATTG
>NW_017306763.1:871154-879523 GCF_000935625.1 Nanorana parkeri | reverse complement strand
ACTCCTCCCCCTCCCCTTTCCAGCCCTGCCAGGCCTTTGCTCGGATCAAGGGTCTGGTTGGGAATTTTAGGGGGGCTCACGGTTTTTCCCCCCATTTTTTGGGGTGGGGTTCCTCCTTAAAATTACTACCAGACCTTAAGGGCCTGGTATGACTTTGGTGTGACTGTGGTATGACTTTGAGGGGAAACCCCAAACACTTTTTTTTACACTGAGTCCCTCCTAAATATTCTTACCAGACCCTAAGGGTCTGGTATGACTTTTGGGCGGAACCCCACACTTTTTTTTTTAGCTTGCTCCCCCTTAACATTCCTACCAGAGCTGAAGGGTCTGGTATTGTTTGGGAGGGGGAACTGCTTTAAAAAAAAAATAATAGAAATTTAATTTTTGCTGCAGCAGGTTCTATACATTGTACAGATTTGCCACTTTACAGGCAGGTTAAGGGGACCCCCCAGACACAATATTTAAAGGAATTGTTTATTTTTATTGTTACCCTTTAACCAGTTGACATCCGCGGTGTTAAACCCCCTTCCCATCCAGGCCATTTTTCAGTATTCAGTGCAAACGAGCACATATAGGCGATCGGAGGGCTATGGACCCGCTGATCGCCTATATGTGAAACACCCGGTACCGGGTGTTCGCATTGGACGGGTCTTTTCTGCACGTGCGTGCCCGCTAGGGGGCGCGCGCGAGCAGAAAAAAATGCTGTCTGGCGACGGCAACCCGCCACTGCAGCGGTGCCGTCCGTTTTTCTACTACGGGCGGACGGCAAGAGGTTAAGCAATGTTAAAATCACTGCTCCTTTAAAAACTGTATTTTTTAAAAGTTTTTTTTTCATTGATTCCTGTCCCCCAAGGCTGTACCCGGATTCCCATACACCCTTTATGGCCAATACATTGTGTATAAGGCATCAACATGTGGACATTTGATTTTCAATGTTCTACCCCCATAGACTTGCATTGAGTTCGAGTTTGAATACAAACTTTTCCAATGTTCGAAAGTTCAAATTCAAACCGAACAGGGGGGTATTAAGCCCATCACTAATTATGATGAACAATGGCAGACATGTTTGAAGTTTAGCCTGTGTGACAACCATTGCTGTCTTTATAGATATGATGGATAAGTGAGTGTAGCCATGATGGGAAAGGCAATGTATTTGCAGATTCACTGCAAAAAAGGTGAAAAGAGGTTGTTTTTCCCATATCTAGATACACTATAGTATCTAGTATAGCCTTTAGCATTTGACTAGGTAGTTTCCTTTACAACCCTACTGGTCATACAATGCTCAGGCAGTAAGTAAAGCAGCATATATTACTTTTTAATATGGTCCTTAAATCTGCTTTAAGATACTGGGGTGGTGCCATTAGTACACTGTGAGTAGTACTGGACACCGAGCAGTCAAGTGATTTATTTTCTCATTGGAAAATATTATGTGCTAGTGTGGACCAATGCTCGTCTCTAGCAACACCCATGGGGACTAGCACAAAGTCAACTGAATTTCTACGCAGAATTTCTAACCTTACATATCTATCCACTTTTCAGCTCAGATGGATAATGCTGGTACTTATAAACTAACCATATTTGCTGTTACTTTACATGAAGCTCTCTCACTGAAATGTATTTCTATAAAATATTGATATATGATAACTCTAAGTTCCACCCACACTTCAGAGACACTACAGCACAGAAATATAAAAGTCCATTTTCTGCAACATTACGTTTCTTGGAATGCAGACTTCAGAGCACCTTAAAAAAAAAAAGTCCTAGGCACAGCATTTTCTAGTGGCTGTTATGACAGCAGTATATGTTTTCTTGTTGCTCTGCCCCCGAGTCATTTGGTGACCTCTAACTCTATTTTTATGTACTCTTTTTTTTTTTATTACCTCTCTCTCTGTTTCCTTGATCTATTTGCCCAAAGGATCTTACAAGCTAAAAACATGACAATAAAAACAAATTGTGATAACATTAACAGCTTCATATTTGTGAGTTATGTGTTTGGTTCAGCAGAAATTCGAAACGGTCCTGAAAAATGTTACAGATGTCTGATGGCCAACTTTAGGCTGTGACTTATTAATAATAAAGGGGTTCAGCTTATTATATGAGTTATTGTTTTTCAACCAGGGTGTTCTTGATGCTGAAGGGTCTGAAACTGTTGAGGACAATGGAGATTCAACATACTGACATGCATCCAAAGATGAAATATTATTTTTGGATGATCTAATCTTTTCCTGGTAGAGAGAAGCATGGCAGCAAAATATTTACCGTTGCAAACACTGTAAATTGTCACTTCCATTTTCCTTTTTAAACACCTAGGGGTCTATTCATAACCAATTAGCAAAACACGCTACACATCTTATTGAACATTTTGTTGTGTGCAAATGGACACAAAAACTAATGATCTTAGATAAATATTTTTTATTTTCAGGTCAAATGTATGAAATGTAATATTGCATTATTGCCACTAGATGGAGCTGAGAAATATGCTCCTCAGCTCAATCTAGTGGCCAAAATGCAGTATTGTGTTACATACATTCGACCTGAAAAGAAGATATATCTAAGAACATTCGTTTTTTGCAACTATTCATACAGAATGAACGTTCTGAAAGATACCTAGGGCAAATGGCTCTAGGAACTAGTAATAAATAGACCCCTTTGTGTGCAAGTGTACTGCTGATCTCATCTTTCTGTGTCAGTGTGCATTAACATGTTCCACTCCCCTCCCTCCATTTCTTTTATTACCAAACATTAAGTATATTTTTGATTAGGGAAGGGTTATATCCTTGTTATGGGAGTTCCTCCTGTTCCATAACACAACAGAAATAAAAAGGACATTTCTCTAAAGCAGTGGGGATAAACTTTTTTTAAAATAGTGGACCTCAAGTGGACTCAAATCAAAGGGCCACACATAACATTAAGTGCATGTAACAGGAGATGGTTAGAGACTACAGGCATGCTACAAGAGATGGTCAGAAACTGAGAACATGCTTCAGGAGATGGTAAGACACTAAAGAAAGGATGCATGAGACTGCTAGAGACCGGTGCTATGACAGCCCCTTTACAGACTGATGCTTCCACATGCAAATATATATGTATATATATTATGATGTTTAAGGGATTAGCTGGACGGCAGGACACAGGCTTTATCAGAAAAAAACAGCATTTATTTTCCACAGCAGCATCATAAACAGCCCTTTCTGTCTTTAGCACGGCAAAACAACTTAAAAGATTGCTTCCTCCAACATGAGAAATTATAAACTTTACAGTTTGCTTGCTTCAGCAAATAAATTAATAATAATAGCCTCACCGACTTGGATGACTTCAGTCCACAAGGTTATCACACTCTTAACCTTAGAGTTTCTCTCAGCCCATAGGCTCCCAGTATAGTTCAGCTGTTTCACAGCACCAGTACCTACCAGTACCTTAGTCTGCTTCACAGCCTTGTCTGCATACATTAGTCAGTGCTTCTCTCTCCCACTTCTCTCTCTTTCTTTCTCTGTTTCTTATCCTTTTGATCACACTTTCTGCAGCAGGTGTTCACCCATTTATGTCCCTTAAATGAATCACAACCCAATCAAATGGAAATACACACCTCTCCCAGGACCCATCTTCTGGCACCCTGCACTGTATGTACTTGCATCATGCCAACCTGGACCAATGTAAATATATATTATTAAAGCTGGAGGTCTTCTTTAAAATGAAAAAATGCAAAATGCTCTAAAACACATTTGTTTGCAATGCTTTCATATGTCCCAAAATAAACCGCAGATTTGTTCATGTCTGGAAACCTAGAATAAGGTGAGTTGGAGTTAGGACTAAGCAGGGTGTCCTTTGTAAGTGCATCACAGCTGCTATCTTAGCCAGCAAAAATTTAATCAGTGAGAAGTATTGGAAAGACAATAACATCTACTTTATCATTGAAGTCAGCAAACACATATATAAGAAAACTGTTCAGATGAGGAGTCAATCTGGCAGGGCTGAAATCAGAATGACGCTGGGGGTTCTGGGTTAAAACGTGGCATTTTCACGAAAAACAAACTTCAAGACTAAATTGAAATTGATGGTGTTGCGAAGACAGAACACAAACACACACTGGCAATAACCAAACTTCTAATAACAACTGATTCTTAATGAAATTCCTAGAATCTATATATAAAGAAAAACAATATGTTTGGTGTGGAAATAGACCAAAGACCTGTGGCAACTGAAGCAGGAGAAATGTATGTGCATGAGGTCACATTTTTACCCCTACACATTATTAGATCTTCATCTTTGATTCCAGGTACTTTGACGTGATTGTTCAATAAAAATCAGAGATGAATCAGCTTTCAATCACTTGCTCTTTCCTTATTGTTAAAACATTCATGCTGGTGAAATTTTGGTTGTTTTATGATGTGTTGCATTATGGTAATTTGCATTTTATTATATGGGATGACTTTGTTAAAGGGGTTGATTTACTACAATAATAGAGAGGATGTTCACTTTGTAATGGCAAAAGTTCACCTAACTTAAACAAGCTGTATTCACATTAACCATCCAATCATTTAAAAGCAGATTTCTCTTGAACATGATTAAATATACATAGTGAACATTAGGGATGAGCTTTGGGTTCGGCTCAACCAAATATTGTATGGTCATGACTCCTGACTATATTTGGTCATTGACATCATTTAGGATGTTCGGTCACTTTGTCAACAAATGGAAGCCAGGGATCTGACTGTCATTTAGCCATGGTAGTGCGGCAGGGAACATCATCGGGCAGCAGATTGTTGTAACGGCAGGGAAACACTGCTGAGAGGTGGGTCATCATATTTGACATTAGATTTACATTGCTAGAAGATGTAATGATGATTTGTCTACCTTATGGGGGACAGGTTAAAGATTTTTTTCTATTTTTAATGGAATTTTTATTAAAGGACTTTTTTTTACAGTGTGCATTTTACTGTTTACTACATCCCCTTGGGGACCAGATGTGGGGATCTTTATTTTTTGTCCCTTTTAAAGCTCTACATCATACTGTTTTGTAACTTCACATGCAGCTTTGAGGCATCACCCAAGCATGTCATTTAAGGATTTGTGTATTTTCAGTGTTGCCCTTTAAGACCCTCTCCACCTTTTTTTTTTCATTGGCACATGTCCCCTATCTCCACATTCCTTTTTCAGCTATAGCTTGGAAATTAGCCTTTAAAAAGTCCAGAAGAAAATATCAGGATTCAGCTTCATAGACTTCAGTTTTTGCAAACTAAACTTCACCTGGTTCAGTCAAAGACTCGAAACCCAGAAGAACACCTGGGAGAAGATGGAAGCAGCAGTGAGGGAGAAGTGCATCGCTGGAATGGATCAGTTTGGCAGGTAAGCCTGCCATGATATGCTGTGCATACTAGCACAAGTTCCAGGGGGCCTATTTATTTTATACAGCTTTATTTCCACTTTAAGCATTTGAATAGGCTGGCAATGCTCTGCACAAAACTTAAACTATATTTGCAGCACCGCAATGCATAGATTGCTCACATTTGTCCATTGTGGTGTGCTAAAACACATGTTAGTACCATTTAAAATGAATGCCACTACGATACGTCACACTGTGTTATTGTGTAATTTCCTGTGTTGTGGCAATGAGTGATTTAAACACAATTTTTACTGCACTACTGCTACGCACTAGTAAGAGCGGGCCCTATAGATGGGAGAAAAAAATGAATCTAACCTCAGCTAGATGAAGTCGCAGCTCTGAAAATTAAAGTGATACTGGAATATCCTTAATTCTTCTGATTCAGTTTGGTAATTTATGTTAAATTATATTTATATTTTGTAATGCACATAGTTACATAGTTAGTCAGGTTGAAAAAAGACACATGTCCATCGAGTTCAACATATTGCTACTAAGTATACTTTTCTACCAATACAGCAACGGCATCACCAATGACATACCATGGGGTTCCCACAATAATGGTATTACATAGACATAACAGAAGCCTGTTTATGTATGCTGGGCATTCTGGGGCTAATCAGAATCAAGAGCATTTGAGCATTAGAGGTCTATAAATTTCTATTTGTGACATGATTGACTTGCAACAGAAAATCGAGCTAGCACTGGGGGCTCACTGCAATGAAAAAATACACTCTTTCTCTTTGTAGGGAGTGGGACTTTATTAAGCATTATAAATACTTTGCTCGTACAATTTGTACTCATAAGATATATTATTTGTCCACTGCATTCTTAAAAAAAATTGGTTCCATTTTGATTTGCATGGCTACACTCATCATTCTTAAAGTAGATATAACCCCTAGGGAAAAAACACAAACAGGAAAGGCGCCCCTTGTTTGTGTTTTTTCCCTAGATTTACAGTCCCCCCGGCTGATTTGGGGCAGCATCCTACAGACACACATTTTTTAAACGTGTTTTTAAACGTGTTTTTTATTTTACTCATTCACCAATTTTTTATTCAATCATCAATTTCCAAACAGGCTTTGATTCTAATTTTATTCATGTGTACATTGGTTTGTACTGGTTGAGCAGTCCTCTCTGGCGCTTCTTTGTTTTTTTCTAGATATAACCCCTAACTGAACAACATTTAGATTGATAAAGCACTGTGTATCTTAAACAATCACCATGTTTTGTTTTTGTTTAAAAAATATTGTCCTCTTCTTTTAATTATCCTTTATTGCATCAGCACTTCTGATATTCTGCAGCCTGTTTGGAGCCACTTCCTGCCCACATGCTCTTCAGCAAATTCAACCTCTTAGGGCAGGTTCCCTGATGATGGTAACAGTAGAACTACTTGTGCCATGTTCCTCGACATAGCCACTTGTAGTCTCCATCAGAAATCCATGTGATAGGGTGACAATGTAGGAGCACAGCTGGGAGAAAGGGACAGAGCCTTGTCACCATATAACAGAAAATACCTGAACAAGGGCCTTTATCAAAGGATCAACAGGTATTACTATTTGAAGTGTTATTTCAGGTGTTTGCAAGGTGGACAAAAGTAAACAATTCTCTAGAAATTTGGTGTGTATTTGTTCTAAGCACCAGTAGTTCTGAATTCTCAGCTGGCCACTTGGGTAAAAAGTTCTGTCTACTGTCCATAAATGAGGAACTAAGTCCTTGTTCTTTAGACATGTGATGGACGTGGTGCTGTATAGATACCTTGGTTTGGTTTTTTTCTTTTGCAAACACAATGCTATACTTTAAATATTCTAGTGAAGGGGGCTTGGTTACTTTTCGCCCATTCAACATAACCTAGCATTGTTTCTCTGAGAGAGGAGGTCAGGTGAGGCAGAATAACATGGGTTGCAAAGCTAGGTAATTCATCATTATATATCACTGTTGCTTCATTTAGTTATCAACATTAAAATTAACTATGTGCTTCTCATTTCACATTAATACAAATATTAGCCATACCTATGAATGGTGTGATATTGGTACAACTGTGTAACAGCACAATAACAAAGCCCCAAAGAAGTGTACCTGTAAAAGAAAACTCTCCCTACCTATCTTTCCCACTGCCCACACTGCCAGAATACTGTTCCATTCAGTAGAAATGTTCTGCTTAAGTTCCTAGGGAAATTGACATTCCAGGAAAGTCAATTTACTGGGTCCCCCTGCAGCTCTCACTTGTTTCTTCCTCCTCCAATTATTACATTATACAGCAGAGACGTGGAGGTCAGCAGGGGACTCAGGAGATTAAAACTCCCAAAATGGGAATTTTCCTATGGAGTTTAACAGAACGTTTCTAATAAATTAAGTGGTATCCTGGTGATACTGACAGGTAAGTATTAAAAGTTTCCTTTTACAGGTATGGTTCTTCAGGATTTTTTTTTCTTTTGATAACAGGGTTGCTTTAACTAATCAATGTGTTATCTTATAGGAATGAACATCGAGTTCAGGTTAACCATGTGTTCGACCCGAAATCAAGTCGCTTGCAATTCAGAAGAATGGTGAACTAATGTGACTGTTCACTGCTATATCAATCAATTGCAAATCATACACTTACTGGTCAATGAACTATGGTCAGGTTGCTTAGAATGGGCAATAACAGGGGTTTTCTTATATGCCAACCCCCTCCCTATAAAATTACGGGTTGCTAGCAGCCTTTTTGTCAGTGTGTGCTGAGAAATAATTGGAGTAGACAGCTGGCAGGGGCATAACTTTGTGATAAAATGACACAGGCGTATATTTAATTACAACACAATGTATCACAATTCACTGCAATGTGTCACAAAGCTTTGCCTTGCGCTGCCACAGTTAAATTCATTTTTTTTACAAAAGAAAAAATCATGCACTGCGATGCATTCTAACAACGCACTGCAGTGCATGTGTCTGGCGTACACCACAATATGGTGCATGTGTATGTTATGTGTGTGGGGGGGGAGGGGGG
>NW_017306763.1:858781-869229 GCF_000935625.1 Nanorana parkeri | reverse complement strand
GGGGGAGGGGGGGTTTGTGCTTTTTTTTATTATTATTTAGACATTTTTAATTTATTTTTTAATTATTATTTATTATTATTTTACTGTTGGGGGTGGGCTTCGGGGAAATATTAGGGGTATTAATATTAGGGGTAAACAGACCCCTGACCTTTCCCTTTTGAAATAGTAAAAGACATTGAGGACACATAGTCCTCAATGTCTTTTTCTGCAGCCTCAGCACTAAGTGAATGGGAATCACTCAGTACAGAGGCTTCCCATTCATTCACAAACTGCTGATAGTAAGATATTTACTATCAAGCAGATTCTCAATGGGGAAAAGCCTCTGTACTTAGTGCTTCTCCCCATTGAGAAATTCATGAATGAACAGGAAGTGATGTAAATCACCTCCTGTTCATTCTTAACTGGGGACACATATTACTATGTGTCCCCAGTTTTTTACAATCACTGGAGTGATCAGACTATCACTCCAGTGTTTGTGCTGCACACGGAGGATCGATAAATATCAATGATACTTACTGATCCTCTGCTCGGCCACGCACACAGCCGCTGTCATCCTGAATCTGACAGGAAGACAGCGGCTCCGCTCTCCTCCCCGCGATGATCGAGCGGCAGGTGGGTAGGAGAGCGGAACCGCTGTCCTGTCAGTTTCAGGACGGCAGCGGCTCCTCCACCGTCCAATTTTTTTCTGTTCCCCGCTGCCTCAGCCCATACAAGCAGGGGAGAGCAGCAGGGATCCGGGCCCCCACCCCAGTGCCCCGGGTCCCATAGGGACCACATCAGTCGCTATGGTGGTAGTTCCGCCACTGCCAACAATCCTTTTAGGACTACCTTTTGTTGTGTGTTAGGAGCAACTTCAGTTGCTGTTCATGTGTATATCCTTCGGCAGGGAAAGTTCACACACTTGCCTTTACTAGCATATGTCCTGGTGGTGCACCAGGATTTCCTGCAGCAGGCGAGAAGAGTCAACAGCCACTTTAGGTGGTCATACCCAGGGAGAGTTTGCAGGACTGAAATTATTATTGCTAGTATACAGGATGTGCCAACAGTTTGCACAATGCAGGGCCACAAGAAATTCTGGGGAACTGGAGTTCTTTTTTACCCCTTTAGTGGGTTGTAATTTAGGATGTCTGTATGATCTTGTAATCATTTGAAGAGGTGACCACAATAGTAAGCAGTGACCAGGCGGGGATTAGTGACACAATCCTTATTTTGTTCCTGCTGGAGCACACACTGCCAGGATTAATAGCCCGGGCACTGGGGGCACAGCAGCAGGAGGAAGACTTACTGGTTTCTCAGTGCCAGCAGGATTCCCAACTGATTATATAATTGTAACTGAGAGACTTCAGCAACCAGAGGAGGAGTACAAGGGAAAGGAAGAGGGATGGGGTGCCAGTGATGAGGAGGACACTTCATGGATTGGAAATCAATTGAATGTGTAGTCTTCAAACAAACATTATTCATTTATCATTTTACTCTACCAAGCAGAACTTGGCTATGCATGACAATTTGAAAAAATTAATGGGCTGGGATTGGTGAAGAGGATTGAAACTGATTATCCCTTCAAAACTTTATAGACTCTAATATTCTATCCTAGGTTAGGGCCTCCTAGTGCTATTGGACTGGACTACTGGAGTATGACCATCGCTGGTTGTTTCTTATTCATTATATGTGTTAAGATTTTTGATTTAGGATAATATAGATTTTCTGATCAATGCAATGTAAGAAGTTATATCATTTGAATTGGAGAAAAAAATGAGTATATATTATTGCAGACTCATTCGTTTATGGTTAGATATGTTGCCCTATTTGTGCGCAGTGCAATTTTATTCTCTGCAGTTGTCATGGGATGATGATTTTGTCTCTCTTTGACTTCTATGTATGTCATACTGTACATTACCATACAGTTTAATGCGAATTGGTCTAAATGGAGTATATATGAAGGAATTTTAGTGCAAAAATGGATAGCAGAAATAGCCTCAGAGATAGAAAGGGATAAAGGAGGTAAACAGATGGAGAGGTTAGCAAAAGATTTTTGAGATGGTAGATTGAGGATGGCAGTACAGGCAAATATAAAGGAAGAAAAGATTGAAATAGTAATAGACTACTTAGTGAACTAGTCATTTAAGTAGATAAAAAGAGATTGACAAAAAGAGATTGTTGAAAAATAAAGGCTTACCTAGGGAAGAGCAAATTATTACAGTATGGATATAGACTAATAAAGAGAAGAAATATTTTAATATTCATTAATGAAAGTAGATTTTTAAAAAACATTAGCGGGTTGTTTAATCAAGCAATAAGGTAACCGTAAAAAAAAACAATTACACATGCAAAATAAGTGATGACAGAATTCAGTGCTGCTGACGCTTTTATGTGATTTTTACAGTTACATAACAACTCATACAGCCCATACAACTCATACCTTGAAGCCGCATAAAAATGTAGGGCTTCCCCCTGCTTAATTGTATTTTTGTTTTTTAATTATTTTTGCATTGGTACATGTTCCCCAAGGCAGTGCTTCTGCTCCTTGTTTAACAATCCCTTGCCTATTAGCCAGAATTGATTTTCAAGATTTGCCCCAATTGACTTAATTGGAATTAAAATTAAAGTTCATAATTTACAGATTTTACGATGGGTCCACCTGCCCTTTTAGCTTATTCCTTTTTTATATTTAAAAAAGTAAGCCCTGACCCACCCAAATACCATCCTGACCAAGTCATCCCCTTCCCAACTATCTCTAAACTCTTTAATTTTTTAAAATTGTTGTTTACACACTTTTTATCTACTGTATAGGGATGCATCGGAATTTTAACCGCCAAAGCAATGCGGTTGAAAATGGCACTTCATGGCAAAATGCCAAAAGTACCATGATGGCCGAATATGTGGCCGAACATTAAGGGGTCTATTCACCAAGCTGCCGAGGGCAGCCGAGTGAATGACCGATCTGAAGTGAAGTGAGCCGAACACTGTTCCCTAATCACTTCAGGCTGGTACGGCTGATTTCACCGTACATTGACATCTTTTCAACCCGTTATTGATGTTGTTTAAGGGCAAAACTCGCTCTGACAACAGCCAGCGCTCACAGACCTCTCTACAGCGCTACCTCTCATCTCCAGCGCCGACGACCCGCAGCTCCTCCAGGACGGCCATGTCATCTGACACGCAGGGTAAGGCCTCGGGGCATGCTTCACCATCTCATCCCCGTGACACCCACACCCCGGACACTTCCATTCCGCTGCGGGCATCCACCTCCACTCCTGATCCCAGCCCGATCGAGGATCCGGTCATCCCGCTCACCATGTCCCCACAGCCACATTCAGAGACAGCCACTGCCCTGTCCGCAGGGGAGATTTCCTCCATTCTCCTCTCTCTTCCCATGCACCAAGACATGGCCGCCCTCGTAGCCAAAATGGAGACCGCACTCAGGAAAGATCTAGCTGGCATTAGCAGCACGGTCTCCCGACTAGAAACGGAGGTATCCACCCTGTCGACAGGACAGACCCATTTGGCCCACCGACTTGACCGCATGGAAAGGGAGACAGCAACCCATGACCGCCTTCTATCCACCCTGTTTCTCGCGCACGACGACCTGGAGAATAGGTCGCGATGGAACAATGTGAAACTACGGGGGCTCCCGGAGGCTACCACTGCGGCAGGCCTCCGCCCTACAGTTACGGCCATTCTCAATACCATCATTCTCCGCTGAGCCGCTCGACCATGATCGGGAGCTGTACGGGCTATTGTGAATAGCCCGTACAGCACCCCTTCGGTTCTACTGAACCGAAGGGGTCCTGGGGCCGAAGCTAGCCGAAGGATCGGCCGAAGCTACGGCCAGATCCTTTGGAAGCTTCGTGAATAGACCCCTAAGTGTATCCCTAGTTTCTCTCCTCCCCGCAGAGTGCTGGTCTGTTTGCCTTCTGATACAGTGGCCAGCACCCAGCAGGGAGGATCAAAGCATTCAGGAGGCCAAGCGGGTGGTGACAATGTTCAGAATGCAAAGCGGTGTTGGGCGGTGACAGCTGACATTGTTACAGGAGGTGGAGCTCTCCTCCCACACCACCCGGCTCGTGCGTCAGGATGGAGAGTGGTGAGTGGAGGAGAGCACTGTGATTTGTCATGATTTTGGACATAGCAACTCATACAATATCCACAATATATGAATGGACAGGAACATTCAGTATAAAGGCTTCTTGTTCATTCATAACAGGGGCTGCAGAAAAAGAGATTGAGGACTCTGTATCCTCGATTTTCTTTTTTCTATTGTTTTGACCCCTGATAATTCCCTAGAGCCCCCAACAGTAAAGTAAAAAAAAAAGAAGAAATAAAAAGAAAACAATGTAAAAATTATATATTGGCTTCGGCGTCCTGTCGGCACGGCGGGAGCAGCGTGCGGTGGGCGTGGCTTATGCGTCCTGTGAGCACGGCGGGCGCAGCGGGACGTGAGCAGCGTGTGCTTCAGGCCGCGTGTAGAGCCCCGAACAGGGAAATCAATCGATAGCCGACGAATCGACGATCGAAATCGACTAAATCGATTAACTGTTGCAGCTCTAATATATACACATACACATAGTAGTTTCATAGATTAAATTGTTGGGAACTTTTAGGACTAGTTCGCACCAGCCACAGTGGGTTCCGGCCCGATTCTGGCCAGAACACACTGGATTGCATTATGGCCGGCTCACTTTGTTTTGGGGCGGGATGGGGGGGTGCAGGGTGGGGGTGCATTGAAGTGAATGGCACCGTAGCCGCGTCCTCCAGCCACAATGCGATCAGCCGCACGGGAATGCATGGCATATCAATGCCTGCGTTCCGGTCATAAAAATAGTGCTTGCAGATCGGACTGGACTGCAGGCATTGATGTGCCTTGCGTTCCCGTGCGGCTGATCGCATTCTGGCCGGAGGGCGTGGCTACAATGCCATTGAGTTCAATGCACTGCCACACCCCACAACAAAGTGAGCTGGCCGAAATGCGATCCAGCCAAAATCGGGCCAGAACGCACTGTGGCTGGTCTCAACTAGCCCTTAGGAAATAAAAATGAATTTACCTTCTCTGAGATGTTTTCTGCTTTAAGAAAAATTGTAATGTGCAAACAAGGTTAAGTAACAAAAAAGTATTTTTTGTTAGACTGCATAAAACTATTTTCACTTTTCTTCTAAATGTAAATTTAGCATATGAAAGCTTACATAGCCAATCCTGAAGTTTCTATCTTTCAGTTTTACTTTTTTGGCAGATTCAGTATATATTTTTTTGCAATTCTAAAAATGGTAACAAATTAAATATGCAGATGTATCTTTATTGTATTCTTTTATTTCTTTTATAACAGCTGGGCATTAGTTCTTTGCCTTAGTTTGCAATAACATTTTTTTCCCTGCAAATTACTGTTCTTTGCTCTTATTTTTTTGCAAATTAACTACATTACTATTGATATATGAATAGTTGTCATCTGTAGGTGCTTGAAATAAACAATGATATCAGTAAGAGTGACAGTTACAAGAGTTTGTTTGCAAATTTATTTTTTTAATATGAAAGCATGTCTCTATAAAGTGGTTCAGGTAGCGATTTGTAGTCATATATAAAGTTACTTAATGTTTGAACCATAAAAGTCACCCTGCATTTAACATGTACAGTACATGGACAGCTTAAGGTTGATCAACTATGTACAAATTAGAGTATTTAAACATTGTTTGTAGTGATCTGGTAGTATAAGATCTCAACATGCAGGGATTAGAATAGCCTTTGCTAATTCACAGAAATGTTCAATGCGTAGAAGAAGCTTATAGCTACTTTTTGTCTTGCAAAAATATTCTTTTTGACTGGTTCAGATTTCTAAATTCTGTTTTTCAAAGTACTTGTTTACATAGGCTTCAGCTTGTAAACTCTAGTCTTATGATCAGTGCATACAGAAATCTTTTACAAAGTATTTGGAAATATTTCAGCCTTTTTAGGCAGCTTTCTTTATTTTTTTTATACAATCTTCAGTTTAAGTTAGAATCAGTTCTTATTTGGGCCAGAATCGCTCCCCGAGCAACCCCTTCCAAGTCTTACCTGTCGCTGGGATTTTCACTGTCTGGGACCCAGCAGACAGCACAGGGAAAAGAGAGCCTCAATCTGGCTCTGTTCACCTACTTGTCCAATACAAATATTATGATCTCCATTCATTTCTTTGGAAAACCATTTACCACCAGGACAAATAGTGAACTGTCCATAGAAATGAAAGTTAGATGCAGGAGAAAAATTACCCTCCTCTTTACTCAGACATATATTTTCATACCATGTAAATGTGTGTTTGTAGAAGAATTATGAAAGATCACCGTCTAGATAATGTATTCAAGGCTAGCTGTCATCTGAAGTCTATAAGCAGTTCCAGACACAACCATTGTGTAGCACAATTAAGCAGGAAGCAGAGGCCATGTCTTTAAAGGACAAACATAGCTGCCCCTCATATATATATATATATATATACAAATTATATACAGAAACAATGTTTTAAATAAATGGACACAAAACTGATGATATTAATTACATCAAGCAGATCACCTTCACATATATTTGTAAAAAAGAAAAAGATTATGGCACTATCACCACTCAAACCACAAATTGCATTGCGCATATAACATTCACTTTTCAAGGATGCTTTATGTTTTATGTGCTGGTTCCCAGGAACTTATGCTGTAGATTACAGACCTTAAGCATGATGGCCACAGTCCAACAGGATCAGGCTATATCTAGTAGGGGGTTTAGCAGTACAGGAAATGACTAATAAAATAAAAATATCCTTTGAGTCACAATCATTGGGGTGTAGACAGTGTAGACAATGCCAAAGAGGAAATATAAGTCTGTACCGCTCATTTTATGTGCCAAAGCCCACTGACTTGAAGGTCTACTCAAAAACACTCCTGTAGGTGACAAAAATGGGAGCATAAGGGAAATGCTAATGCAGAATGTGGGAAGAGGTTTGCAGTGTGCGAGAACACAACCGGGGGAGTTAAAGAGCAGCAAGACCCAACAGGTGCCCCATTGTAAACCTGAGGAGCGGGACTTAAAAGAGCAGCAGCATGAGCAAATTAAGGCATTAAAGATGAAGTCACAGCTTACTGCTGAATACCTAAAAACATTGCAAATTGCTGACCATGAGGCAGAGTGCTTGCAGACCGCCTACAATCCTGTTGCTTGTGCGTACAGCAGGAGAGTTGCAAACAATTATAGTTTCAATTGATATAAGAAAAGGATGGCCCTTATTTTATAGCTTTTTAAAATGCTTGATGTAAGTCTTCAGAGAGAACAAAAAGTGGTCAGGTGGCCTGGGAAATAATATAACTGATATCTGGCCTTGGGAGAAAGGTTTAGTAGTGCAGAAGACTTTTTATACTCTATGTGGAAAGACTTCCCTTCTGCTCCAAGACAAGCACACTATTTTTTCCTTTTTGCTTCAGTTCTAGGTATTAACAGAAAAAAACATCCACAGCAGTGGCTTACCTAACCTCTGTGTACTGAGCTTTAAAGCACACAAAATCATGAAAATGTCTTACAAGTCTTTGGGATTAGGATCAGCAATACAGTATAGCTTTTTAAAAAAAATAACACTTGCAGAATACATCTACCAAACTTAATACTGTAGGTTGTTTTCACACAGTACTGCAAATGATCAACTTTATAATAATATAGACTAAATCAATAGCAGACTCAATAATAATAGTAAATACATAATAATATATTTTTTTTCTTTATTTTGAAATCATGTGAATGTTAGTCCTAATTTTCAGAGAGGAATTTAGATGTATATGCCAAGAGCTTTATATCTATTTAAGTGAAACTGTTATGCAAAAATGTAATCTAAAATGATTCTATGGGGGTGATTTACTAACCTAATACACACACGCACCAAGTGTGTGTGCATTTTTACACTGCAAAACGTATTTATCAACCAAACACAAGCAACGTGTCACATTTTCACGCCGTTATGGTGCGTTTTTATGTATTTACGTACGTGCGCGTCATGTAGCATGCGCCATAGGCTACACGCCGCTCTAATAGCGGCATGCAAGTCTCTAAAAGCATATTTCCACTAATGCCATATATGGAAAAATCATGCACATGATGCATATATAATGCTGCTTCACAGTTTAGACAAAAATGGTTAGCTCATGCATTTACATTCCTGCATTCATCAACGCAAGCAACACAACATAGAGCTAATTTACACAACATCACCTTGCAATTCATGCAGGGCTTTGCAAAACACACCTGCTGGGTGTGTACACACTACAAAGGTGTCTAGATTCCACCAATAGATCATGCTGGGAGGGAACACACTACAGAGGTGTATACTTGTTCGTGGCGTGTTTATAAGGTTAGTAAATCAACCCCTATATGTCTATATAGCAGTGTATCTTAAGATTAGAAAAAAAGCATTTTGACACAGGTTTTATCTTTTAATAAAGCTGACTTATCCTTAAATACTAATCTACAGCTACGTCATACTAACATTCTCATATGGAGGGATACATAATGTAGTAATAGAAGTGCTTTAATAGTTGCCTTTTCTAAAAAAATGCTATTCCAGGTTTCCAATAGATGAATTGATACCTACAGATCATGGGGCCAAATGCTGGGGCTTATCTCATTTAAGCTTAACACAATTTCAAAAGTCATATTTTCAAGGTTTCAGCTGGTGACCCTGCCATGCAAGCCCTTGTTCGGGCACTTCCTATTATAGGGTGACAACTCTAAAATCATTCTGTCACATGGGTTCCAAAGGCCTTTCATTACACAGTACACAGGCATGGTAAACTGTTGTCACCATTAGAAAGCCTGCCTTGGATAAAATGTCACGCAGCCATCACTATTGTACATATATAGAAAGGAAGGGCTTAGGAGCATAGAAAGAAAGAATGTTAGGAAAGGCATGCATTATGCATCTTGAAAGTTAGTCCCTCCTGCCTACTCATAGATTAAAGGTTTAGACATTTGGAAAAAATAGTTAAATAAGTAAGGGATAATGTGCAATTGGTGCAATTTAAAATTGAAGTGGATTATTGCTTATTTTATCACAGCAGGTGAGGGCTTGATTTAATTTCACGATGACTTGTTTTAATCTTAGAGGTCAACCTATCAGAGGGCAGCGGGCCGTGACCAGGTGGTTGGGAACTGCGGCTCTAAATCACTCTATAATTGCATTCACTATGCAAACTAAATTTGCATTCATTTAATTTCACATAGCTAACTGTTGATGGTAAAGCTTATTATTACCATTGAATTATCAGGAAATATTAGCCAGAAAAGAGCTATTAGAAATACAATTGTGTTCAGTTTTTATTCCAACAATAAAGGCATCTGAAAGATTGAGAGAAACAGCCTTACAGACTGACCAATCATCAATGGAAAGAGGTACACTTACTCAATTGTATCTATGGAGTAGAGGGAGCCATGGTTGTCACCCAGGCTTGACTTCAAATATGTCTTACTCTCTACTTTTTCATTACATGGGGGGGTGATAGGATTAGTAATTTACAGAAGAAAGATAACATTGTTTGTTCTTTCCGTTCGGCTCACAGGAAGTGACCAGGACACTGCATCCCTGGCAAGATTTTCTGTACTTGCTGAAAATTGTCTGCAAATAAAAACAAATACGGCCACCACATCTAAGGGCTGGTAAGCTGCAACACTTAACATTTATGTTCTGATATATTTTGATATTCTTTAAATCCTTTCATTAAAAAAAAATAATTTCAAATAGATCCTATCAAGCCACTTCTAAACATAATTCACAGAAGAATACATTTTGTTATGTGTTAAATAATTTCATGTCAACCCCCCACCACCACCACCCCTCTTTCCTGAAATGATGAATAAAGCCCTTGCTTTTGGATTTATAATTGAAATGATAGCATGAGAATACATTCAGGTTTAAAAAGACAATGTTGCACTTGTCTGTTATACAGCAGTGCAGCCGTATACTGTATGTGTAGAAAGATACTGTATATTAGTTTTTCCCTGAGTTGAGAAAACAAAACATCCATAGCTAGTGGACACAAATTAGCTGAGTATTTCACAATCCACTTGGATGAGTCTCTACAGTAACTGGAACATCATGTCATATGCCTGATATCTGAGTATAAATTGCTTTGATCTTTTCATATTAGCACGTCAAATATGAATCAAACAATTGCCAGGATAACTGTTATTTAATTCACGAAGAAAAAAGACTCAATAATTAGTTGACCATTATTTTTCCCATTACTGTTTAGAAGATAATTGAATGTCTTTCTAGTTGTTCATTAGTTAAGAATATTATTAGCTCTTTTATGGCTCAAATTAGATTTGGAAGGGCGACAATGGCTTGTGTTTTCCAAACAGTATTTACAAATGCAGCAAAGACAAAGCGACAGAGTGTAATGCAATTGCTTTTCAAAACTCAAAAAAGCCCATTGATATCTATGTATCGATATAC
>NW_017306763.1:796095-858379 GCF_000935625.1 Nanorana parkeri | reverse complement strand
AAAAAAAAACATATATATATATATATATATATATATATATATATATATATATATATATATATATATATATATATATATATATATATACAAATTATATACAGAAACAATGTTTTAAATAAATGGACACAAAACTGATGATATTAATTACATCAAGCAGATCACCTTCACATATATTTGTAAAAAAGAAAAAGATTATGGCACTATCACCACTCAAACCACAAATTGCATTGCGCATATAACATTCACTTTTCAAGGATGCTTTATGTTTTATGTGCTGGTTCCCAGGAACTTATGCTGTAGATTACAGACCTTAAGCATGATGGCCACAGTCCAACAGGATCAGGCTATATCTAGTAGGGGGTTTAGCAGTACAGGAAATGACTAATAAAATAAAAATATCCTTTGAGTCACAATCATTGGGGTGTAGACAGTGTAGACAATGCCAAAGAGGAAATATAAGTCTGTACCGCTCATTTTATGTGCCAAAGCCCACTGACTTGAAGGTCTACTCAAAAACACTCCTGTAGGTGACAAAAATGGGAGCATAAGGGAAATGCTAATGCAGAATGTGGGAAGAGGTTTGCAGTGTGCGAGAACACAACCGGGGGAGTTAAAGAGCAGCAAGACCCAACAGGTGCCCCATTGTAAACCTGAGGAGCGGGACTTAAAAGAGCAGCAGCATGAGCAAATTAAGGCATTAAAGATGAAGTCACAGCTTACTGCTGAATACCTAAAAACATTGCAAATTGCTGACCATGAGGCAGAGTGCTTGCAGACCGCCTACAATCCTGTTGCTTGTGCGTACAGCAGGAGAGTTGCAAACAATTATAGTTTCAATTGATATAAGAAAAGGATGGCCCTTATTTTATAGCTTTTTAAAATGCTTGATGTAAGTCTTCAGAGAGAACAAAAAGTGGTCAGGTGGCCTGGGAAATAATATAACTGATATCTGGCCTTGGGAGAAAGGTTTAGTAGTGCAGAAGACTTTTTATACTCTATGTGGAAAGACTTCCCTTCTGCTCCAAGACAAGCACACTATTTTTTCCTTTTTGCTTCAGTTCTAGGTATTAACAGAAAAAAACATCCACAGCAGTGGCTTACCTAACCTCTGTGTACTGAGCTTTAAAGCACACAAAATCATGAAAATGTCTTACAAGTCTTTGGGATTAGGATCAGCAATACAGTATAGCTTTTTAAAAAAAATAACACTTGCAGAATACATCTACCAAACTTAATACTGTAGGTTGTTTTCACACAGTACTGCAAATGATCAACTTTATAATAATATAGACTAAATCAATAGCAGACTCAATAATAATAGTAAATACATAATAATATATTTTTTTTCTTTATTTTGAAATCATGTGAATGTTAGTCCTAATTTTCAGAGAGGAATTTAGATGTATATGCCAAGAGCTTTATATCTATTTAAGTGAAACTGTTATGCAAAAATGTAATCTAAAATGATTCTATGGGGGTGATTTACTAACCTAATACACACACGCACCAAGTGTGTGTGCATTTTTACACTGCAAAACGTATTTATCAACCAAACACAAGCAACGTGTCACATTTTCACGCCGTTATGGTGCGTTTTTATGTATTTACGTACGTGCGCGTCATGTAGCATGCGCCATAGGCTACACGCCGCTCTAATAGCGGCATGCAAGTCTCTAAAAGCATATTTCCACTAATGCCATATATGGAAAAATCATGCACATGATGCATATATAATGCTGCTTCACAGTTTAGACAAAAATGGTTAGCTCATGCATTTACATTCCTGCATTCATCAACGCAAGCAACACAACATAGAGCTAATTTACACAACATCACCTTGCAATTCATGCAGGGCTTTGCAAAACACACCTGCTGGGTGTGTACACACTACAAAGGTGTCTAGATTCCACCAATAGATCATGCTGGGAGGGAACACACTACAGAGGTGTATACTTGTTCGTGGCGTGTTTATAAGGTTAGTAAATCAACCCCTATATGTCTATATAGCAGTGTATCTTAAGATTAGAAAAAAAGCATTTTGACACAGGTTTTATCTTTTAATAAAGCTGACTTATCCTTAAATACTAATCTACAGCTACGTCATACTAACATTCTCATATGGAGGGATACATAATGTAGTAATAGAAGTGCTTTAATAGTTGCCTTTTCTAAAAAAATGCTATTCCAGGTTTCCAATAGATGAATTGATACCTACAGATCATGGGGCCAAATGCTGGGGCTTATCTCATTTAAGCTTAACACAATTTCAAAAGTCATATTTTCAAGGTTTCAGCTGGTGACCCTGCCATGCAAGCCCTTGTTCGGGCACTTCCTATTATAGGGTGACAACTCTAAAATCATTCTGTCACATGGGTTCCAAAGGCCTTTCATTACACAGTACACAGGCATGGTAAACTGTTGTCACCATTAGAAAGCCTGCCTTGGATAAAATGTCACGCAGCCATCACTATTGTACATATATAGAAAGGAAGGGCTTAGGAGCATAGAAAGAAAGAATGTTAGGAAAGGCATGCATTATGCATCTTGAAAGTTAGTCCCTCCTGCCTACTCATAGATTAAAGGTTTAGACATTTGGAAAAAATAGTTAAATAAGTAAGGGATAATGTGCAATTGGTGCAATTTAAAATTGAAGTGGATTATTGCTTATTTTATCACAGCAGGTGAGGGCTTGATTTAATTTCACGATGACTTGTTTTAATCTTAGAGGTCAACCTATCAGAGGGCAGCGGGCCGTGACCAGGTGGTTGGGAACTGCGGCTCTAAATCACTCTATAATTGCATTCACTATGCAAACTAAATTTGCATTCATTTAATTTCACATAGCTAACTGTTGATGGTAAAGCTTATTATTACCATTGAATTATCAGGAAATATTAGCCAGAAAAGAGCTATTAGAAATACAATTGTGTTCAGTTTTTATTCCAACAATAAAGGCATCTGAAAGATTGAGAGAAACAGCCTTACAGACTGACCAATCATCAATGGAAAGAGGTACACTTACTCAATTGTATCTATGGAGTAGAGGGAGCCATGGTTGTCACCCAGGCTTGACTTCAAATATGTCTTACTCTCTACTTTTTCATTACATGGGGGGGTGATAGGATTAGTAATTTACAGAAGAAAGATAACATTGTTTGTTCTTTCCGTTCGGCTCACAGGAAGTGACCAGGACACTGCATCCCTGGCAAGATTTTCTGTACTTGCTGAAAATTGTCTGCAAATAAAAACAAATACGGCCACCACATCTAAGGGCTGGTAAGCTGCAACACTTAACATTTATGTTCTGATATATTTTGATATTCTTTAAATCCTTTCATTAAAAAAAAATAATTTCAAATAGATCCTATCAAGCCACTTCTAAACATAATTCACAGAAGAATACATTTTGTTATGTGTTAAATAATTTCATGTCAACCCCCCACCACCACCACCCCTCTTTCCTGAAATGATGAATAAAGCCCTTGCTTTTGGATTTATAATTGAAATGATAGCATGAGAATACATTCAGGTTTAAAAAGACAATGTTGCACTTGTCTGTTATACAGCAGTGCAGCCGTATACTGTATGTGTAGAAAGATACTGTATATTAGTTTTTCCCTGAGTTGAGAAAACAAAACATCCATAGCTAGTGGACACAAATTAGCTGAGTATTTCACAATCCACTTGGATGAGTCTCTACAGTAACTGGAACATCATGTCATATGCCTGATATCTGAGTATAAATTGCTTTGATCTTTTCATATTAGCACGTCAAATATGAATCAAACAATTGCCAGGATAACTGTTATTTAATTCACGAAGAAAAAAGACTCAATAATTAGTTGACCATTATTTTTCCCATTACTGTTTAGAAGATAATTGAATGTCTTTCTAGTTGTTCATTAGTTAAGAATATTATTAGCTCTTTTATGGCTCAAATTAGATTTGGAAGGGCGACAATGGCTTGTGTTTTCCAAACAGTATTTACAAATGCAGCAAAGACAAAGCGACAGAGTGTAATGCAATTGCTTTTCTGCCAACATTTCATGTACTTCTTATAATAATCAGCCTTCTTCAGCATATACAGTCCTTAGTAGCTTTCCTCAGCTCTAAGACTCTCAGCACACCTCTGTGTGATACTCACACTGCTCTCCCAGCAGTGGATCACGGACTCTCTCAGCGGTGTCCAACAGGTCCCTTGGGTCACCGACCTTCCTGATCTCTCCCCTTGTGAGCACTCACACTGCTCTCTCAGCAGTGCGTCCAACAGGTCCCTTGGGTCACAACCTTCCTGACCTCTCCCAGCCTCCCCCGGCTGTTCCACATGCGTCCAGCACGCACCTGAGTCAGCCTGTGTCCGTGTGCTTCCTCAACACACACAACTCCAACACTCTGAGCACGGGCTGGCTTCTAATAAGGCTGCTCTCAGCCACCTGATCCAGCTATACTGGACATTGGCAACACCTGACCCCAGGACTGGAGATCTCATCCCACAAAGAGCTCTAAGAGATCTCCATAGCTCCAGATCCCAGCTACAATTAGGAAAACCTGGAAGAACCTGAAAAGCCAGGTTCTTCCTTATAACATGGTTTACCTTCTGGACCCTCTCAGCCCCTTTGGCTGAGAGTCCTGGGTACCAAAGTCGCCATACTACACCGTGGCATTGCCACAATATATATATATAATGTCAAGACTGCTCCATAATTGTATATATACACAAGCTCCTAATCATACACAGGGTCCCTAATTGTAACAGAAGAAACAGAGACTCACATAACGTATCTGAAACCTTTACTTGGCACATTTTTTTAAGTGTTTGCAACTCTTGAATAACTAGTGCAGGAAATTACGTTTATGCGTTCATTCTCTCAACTACTTCTCCCTTCACCTTAATGCTCATGACAAAGAAGTCTCTACAAATGCTGTGGTGCGCATCTGAGTCTCTCAATGTAGTTCCCAAGCTTCACCTGAGAATTGGTAGACCTGACTTGCCAGGAGAGGAAACGAAATAGTCGCCCAGGGGTAGGCCTTAGGTAAGGAGAAAGCGTAATGCTCACAAAGTCCTTTCCACATACTCAAAATCACCCAAGAACAGCAAGCAATCACCTATATGACCTTTTGTTTTCACTGGATAAGCATCTAGAAGGTGAACTCTATGTAGCATTCTCACCTTAAAGTGGACTTTTACCCCCTTACATTAAAAATCACCTCAGCATGCAGCTCTGAAATCATCTTACACTCATTAGTTAAATTAACATATTTCAGTCCTAGCCACCAGGTCAAAAGGAGAGAATGAATGTCTATTGCACAGATGGCAAAAAAAAAAAACCTCTCATGCAAAATTAAACAAAGATACAACACTGTAAATGTATGAAGGTATTAGAACTAGTAAGCCATTCTTTCTATAAGTTGCCATTTTGATCAAATGTAGAATTTAGGAAGCATTGCAGTCATCATCCATACTTGTCAAATCACATGTTCTAAAATTCCAAACCTTAAATCATCAACTCTGTAAAAAAAAGGCCTCTTAACACAACAGACAAAAATGCATCTGTTTAAGCCATTCACTGTCAAATTCTGCCATCTCAGCCTTTCTTTGCTACTTGGTTATTGTTAATTGCCATGGCTAAGCAGGGTAAAGAAAAAAACGTCTTTAAATTTGCTGCTGTCACCATTTCACAAAGAGAGCCTAGGGATTTTAGAACAGGAAATAAAACTGCCAAAAACTTCTGACAGACAAGTAGGGAAGAAATTCAAAGTTGGGGCCAGGCAAGTCATTAAGTCTAGGAATAATAAGAGATTTAAATGCTGATACTGCAAAAGGCCCCCACTCGGCCTAGACAGGTTTGTGTCTTCTCTACTCCATAAAGCTTAAATGTCTCACCGGGATAGTAAGCTGGCAAAGGTGGCCCCACAGAGTCAGAGATGCAAGGAGAGGAACATTTGGCTTTATGCTACACATCAAGGGAACCTTATTATCTAAAGGTTTCATACTACACAATATGAATTTTTAAAAAGCTGATATTAAACAAGAGCAAATATAACTGTCATTTTATTGAACAATGAATGAAAAGTTATGACAAAGAGATAAGTTAATTTCCTGACCTAAGAGATCTTGGCGCCTCAACATGCTTTAATGAATTGTAACATCATCATTACCTCACCCTTTGCTTTAAAAAAAACTATGAAAGCAATAAATCTGTTATATTAAAATAGTCACCCTATGACATTTCTTCAGATTGACAATAACCCTGTGGTCTTATAACTAGAGTTGCTGAAATGTATTGCTGGATGAATAAGGGCAGGGGTGCCTACGCTAGATTATTCTTAAAGTCGTCAAACCTATCTCTTCTACGTCACAAGAAATGATTCGTATTTGTTATTGAGTTTTATGGTTCACAGCGCTCAAGAGTGCTCCTACACCATTCTTCAGTATCCCTTTTCTGAAATTTGTGATACTGGTATAAAACTGAGCTTTTCAACTTGGAGGACATTTACAGAAACAATCAAAATCAGAAAAAAAGAGTTGATGAGCAAATTGAAATGACACATATTAATCATTAAGTCAACTTTGTTTACAGTTTTCTCTTTTTTTTAAGTAGACCTGAATTCAAGAGTGAGAATGTGTTATATTTTAGGGAACATCTAAAAATGTTAATTGTCCCTTTTTTCTAGTCATTCAGGTGCCTAAAGCCTCATAGCTTTATGTGTGCAGTGAATGCTCTAAGTAACTGCTGACTGTTCTTCTTGTGAAATATGGAGTGGAATTTGGTGATGCCACTAGGGGGCTGTTCACTGTTCTCCCTGGTAGAGAGTAAGCTGTAACTGAGGACCAGTAGGCAAGCATCTTACTGCTGTATAATTTGTTTTCGGGATCTGTCTTCTTGAGCCTCTCCTACTACCTCTTAATTATTTTCCATCAGTCATCAGATTATGAGTGGGTGGGTTGGGAGTGGGGTTTAGCAGCTCTGATATGAAAAAAACAAAGTCTTTTTGCTACTAAGATGGCCATATTTCAACAAAAAGACAGTGTGAAACAGGGCATGGCTATGTTGTAATGGGTACAGCTTCCAGAGTTCAAGCCTTCTTTTTTATGGTTTTGTAGCCACCTTGCCCTATGTGGGGTAACTACTTAAATTTAGTTTGTTGAGACTGCATTTAGTCTGGCTGATTGTATAGTCTATGCTCATTTAGTTTTCCCTAAGGATTCTGTTATTGATTGCATCTGTACGTTGCTGGGTGTGGCCTTGCTACACAACAGAGCAACCACAAATTGCTATGGATTCTATGGATAGCTATGTCTCTCCAGCCAACCACTAGAAGTTTCATGGCTAGTGGAATGTGCTGGGAGAGGACATTATTATCTGAGTTTGGCCATGTGAGAATCTTTCTCCCCGGGCCTCCTGTCTGGGGGAGGTGTGTGACATGTATGCTGTCTGACCAGACCTGAAGGCTACAGTTGGTCAGATGTGGACTCAGTCAGGGTCTAGAATTGTTCTTGGGATGGAGAACCAGGGAGGAACTTCATCTGCTTGAGGTACAAGAGAAGCCAGGATGGGCTTGGACCTCAGAGAGTCTGATCTCGTGTCTGGTATCTCACCTAAGAGAGATCTCAAAATGTCTGCCAGCTATGGTGCTCTAACACAGTGGCATTGCATTTCTGGTTCAAAAACCTTCTACGCTGTGAAGATGGAGAACATTTGGTGAGTCTGGAGTTCTGTATTCATTAGATGCCTGCAGTCCTATACCAGCTCTCCCTGTTTTACTGTTGGTTGTAATAAAGCATCCTAAAAATTCTAAAAGTGACTGGTGCCCTTTTTAACTTTACACATCCCACATTCTGGCTAAGGATCCATCCCTAAGGTGAAATGTCAGCCCCTCCTGCCCCTAATATCCAGAGGGCGGGGCTACAGTTGTTTATATTTTACAAAACAATGTGTTGCACTGTCTTTACCCGTGTGTTACATTTCACGTGAACACCTGATTTGGCTTTCATCCTTCCTATTATGTATGTCTTCACATAGGGGCATATTTATAAAGCAGTGACTTTGACATTGTCTGCAAGTGAGTCTTCCAGGTGCATGTGTTTTAAATGACAGAAATTGATTAACCACCAACAAACTGCTTCATAAATAGACCATTTAGTGCTCCATCTTATTCCCACCAGTGTGTTTTTTCTACTTGATGGCTATTTAATGAAATTTATCTTTCTTTGGTTCTTGCTGGAACATACTGATCTAACCTGGAACGAGTTCCTGTGTGTTCAGGCCCTGCTTTTCATTTCGTAAGTACAAAGCATTGTTTTTTTTCTTGTCTGTTTGCTCTCCAGGTAGCCTTCTGTTCATGCTCAGGCTGTTAGTTTGCTTCTGTCTCTGTTTTCTTGGCAACATTTTGTTTACATGCATGTTGTAGGAGTCTTCTATCCCTGTTTTACTTACAAACCTTCTATCCAGTGCAGGCTGTTGCATTTCTATTTCTTCTTCTTCTGTGTAGTTTATCTTGGCATCTTTCTGATTAATTTTTGCTGTTTGCCTTCACTTTTGAGTGCCTATTCACTTTGAGTCATCTTTTTCAATCTCAGTTTTATCAGAGAGGACTGCAGTCTACTTGTGTCAGCTGTACAATTCCACCATCAGATGCTTTAGTGAAGACCAGACATTTGCAGGTCATTCTCACTAAGCTATTGGGGGGAATTTATCAAAGCTGGAGCAGACAAAATCTGGAGCAGCTGTGTATGGCAACCAATCAGCTTCTCTCTTCAGTTTGTTCAGTTAAGATTTGAAAATGAGAGAGAGAAACGGATTGGTTGCCATGCACAGCTGCTCCAGATTTTGTCTGTTCCAGTTTTGATAAATTCCCTTCATTGTCTCTGTTTCCTTTGTCTAGTCTTGCTCTGTTTACATTGGTCTGGCTCCTGCTTTTTGGCTTACTTTTTTCTCTGGCATTTGAACCATGGTATCTCTTTGGTTAGCTGTTGGCTTTAGATCTATATGCTGTCACAGCCTTCTCTCCCAACCACCTCCCCAAACTTTGGATGCCCTGCCATACCCTCTGCACTCTTCTCCATAACAAATGGCCTGTCACCATGACCTCCTCTTCTATGCATGTTGTCTGCCATCATACCGTTCACACTCCTCTCTTGCATATACTGCCCATTCTAATACCATCTGCACTCCTTTCCTTACTTTCCTGGACATACTGCCTATTGTCATACCCCCTATACTTCTCTCCTGCATATACTGCCTGCCATCATACCCTCTGTCCTCCTCTTCTGCTAATATTACACACTGTCAAACTCTCCACACTGCTCTCCTCCACATACTTCCTGAGTTCAGGTATTCTTTAAGGTAGTCGTTTATAATATACCAAACAATGTGCTGTGCGGTCTTTACCTGTAAACTACGCTTAACACATAATCTAAAAAGCAGATTATATGCAACAATAGGAAAGATAAAAAAGGGGAATAATAAACTGATTTAGAAGATTGACATCCACAAATAAGATTACATGCATAGTTCTAGAGGGAAATATGTGTAAAGTAAACATGGCATGACAGAAATGAGGAGGTTTACATTGCTAATCTCCTTCTGATAATGCCAGTTTCTTGTTTCTTATGCCGACCCATTATCTATAATGCCTCGAGATACTGAGCCAGAACAAGTGTTCAGATCAGTAAAGTTGGAAAAAATTAATCATCCCAGATCAAACCTTGCAGTGGATGAATGAGCAGATGGGGGTCAAAGATTGCCCAGAAGGAAGTCTGTAGCATCATTGGCTCCATTTCTGTATCCCTCAGCCAGTGAAGGAGGTCTGGTAGATGAATTATCCCATCCTCTCATTCACCCACTGCACACTAGGGGGAGGGGATGAAGGAGTGGAACTGCTTTTTGGTTACCACTGGCCAGCAGGTTTCAAACAAGAACTCAGGATTAAAGGAGAACTATGGGGTTAAGGCTTTTCCCCATAGTTCTCCTTAGGGTAACGGGAGGACACAAACTAGCGTCCTCCCGTCACCCTAGGCTCAATATACTGCGAGCTACTGCGAGAGGTATACTGAGACGCCCCAGCTGAAGCGGATCCCCACAATTATGTCTGGATCCGCCCAGCTGCGTGACTGACAGCTGGCTCTGCCTATCTAGAGGCAGAGCCAGCTGTACCCGCCCCGTCCGTTCCGCCAGTCAGCGCTGGCAGATCGGAGCGGGGAGGGGGGAATCCAGCACCTCCCCTGTCATGGCAGAGAGCCGTGAAAGGATTGAGAGGTGAGCGAACGCCGGTATGTGTTCGCTCACCTCCCGATCTACTGAGCCGACCTGTGACAGTCTCATTGTCACAGGTCAGCTCGAACTATGAGCTGAGTGAAAAGCACTCACCTCATAGTTCTTCTTTAAGCAGGTACATTCCTTTTATTCATTGGACACCTGACATGTTTATATTTGCACTGATATTTTAATGGGTCCTTTTCCTTGGCCCATGCAGGGCTACAAAAGGGGTTACTTTAAGTGAAACTAATATACTTCAGCTCCAGCAATGGGATGTCTGCAAGCTGCCTCATAATGCTGACATCTTCACCTAGTCTTCTTTCGGGTTTGACACCTTTAGCCATCTTAAATGACCAACCTAAAATTATGCAATTTCAGCTCATGAGCATGGGAGTTAATTTTTTCTGACCCCAACACATGTCAAGATACAAAAGAAGGTTGCTAGCAGGGAGGTAAGAAAATGTTATCAGTTTGTCTCTTCTGCTATAGAAATTCTGCCTACCTGCTAGCAATTGTTTCCTCTTACTTTTCCCGCCCACAGCAGCATATACAGTACTTACCTTTCCTCACATCCACTTTGCCCCATTGTGTTATACTTCTGGGTATAAGTTAGGATGATTCACTCAGAGGTGGCTCTTTAATTAGGCTAGTTAGGCTGACGCCTAAGGCCTCGCGCTCACGAGGGCCTTGCAGCTTTCCTGGCTGCCTCCCCTCGCTCTAGCCTGTATATTCTGCAAAAAAAAGAAAATGCTGCACAGCGCTGGAGTGTAAGGGTTTTGCATTAAGAAAAGGTGGCAATCCTAATCGGCTCACCTCCTGGGTGAAACAGAACCAGGGTTGGATATAGCAAAAAGCTGAGGATGCCGGGAAGTGGGGTTTGACATGTGTAGACAAAATCTTTGCAACAGCCCTGGGCCCCTCCACTGGACATCCGCCTCCCTCTCCCGTCCCTTATGATCACAGTTCAATTTGAATTTTTTCATGATGGGTGTAAGTGGGGCCTCACATTTGAGTTTCGCCTAAGGCCTCACAAAGTCTAGAGCCGCCTCTGGATTCACTTATCTCTAACGTAACAACATTAGGTGTCATATGATTGGCCCAAGCCTGTTATATGATGCTGGGGAAAAAGGGTATAGGGAGGGGAGAGTTAAGTAATCCTTCCAATTTGCCTTGCATGGTTAAAGAAAAGGGTCACTTGAAATTAAAATGAGTCTTTTGGAATCAAAGCACTATTAATTTATCATAATTTTTCCACCACAGATTGATTATCAGGCATTGGTAAGCAGGACATATGGAGATTAAAATGCTTTTAGTTGCTTTGGCTGTCAGTGTGGAAAATCTCATGCTGCGTTTGCTTACACATGCCACCATGCTTCACTTAAAGTATTGTTACATGCTGCTACAAGCTGTAAACTGACAGGACCTATTGCAGTACAATGCTGAGATTTGACAGGGCCTGATGGAACTTACTTGCAACCTTTTCTTTTGGTTAATGCAGATATATTTTTTCACGGCATATTTTTGTGCATGCCAATTTTGTTTCTGCAACAGCGATACTTACCTTAAGATAACTTTTCTTTTTCCTTAATCTTAATAAAGTTCAGCTGCTTTGAGCAGGGATTCTTGAATATGTTACATTCTTACTCATGAATTGTATGTCTATGATAGTTTAACATGTTCTGGATCTTGGAAGCAAAATGTGATCTTTGTTCCACATCTAGAATAGAAGAAATAAAATAGAATGGTGTTACATATATTTCAATGATTAACTAGTTAAAGCGGAAAGAAACTGCTTTTAAATTAGGAGCTTTGGCCATAATATGCAAGTATGCTCAGCATATTTGCACATTATGGTACACTTACTTTGTAAAGCGCCCTTCTGTCATCAGATATATTTTGTTATGATAAGTGCATGCATGTAATTGTAAAATGTAAATAATGTGTAACACATTAAGGTATTTATTACCAGTCACAGAGATCACAGTACTCCTCCTGAAAATACCTTTATCTACCTTTCTCTCTAGAATTATGGCACCATCTTTGTTCAGTCTTTACCTAGAGCCACTATCAACTTTTTGAACTGAGATGTTGCAATCTTAACATTGAGGGAGAGGAGGAAATGATGTATCCTGCCTGCAGCAGACTGATGACATTATCTCAGCCTAAGCAAAGCCACTAACTAAGGATCTAAATATTGCTTTTCAATGATACAAACTAGTAGGGATGCACCGATTACCAGTATTTCGGTATTGAGTACGAGTACCGATATTTTTGTTTCGTTACTCGTCGATACCAAATACCGATACCGGAAGTCCCATTAAGGAAGCCAGACGCATGTAATAACTTGCCACCTGGCTTCCTGATTAGCCAAGATGCCGAGCTGCGTGTAAAGACTCGCCACCCAGCTTCCCGGTTAGCAGGAAAGCCATCCCCATGCTTCTCGTCACTAGGTGACGAGAAAGAATGGAGCCAGCTTTCTGGCCAATCAAGAAGCCAGGCGCAGCGTCATTACATGGCGCCTGGCTTCCTGATTGGCCAGGAAGCCAGCTCCATGCTCCCCCGTCATAAGGTGACGAGGAAGCATGAAGCCAGCTTCCCGGCCATTTAGAAAGCCGAGCACCACGTCATTACACGGCACCTAACTTTTTGATTGGTCAGCTTCCCGACCAAACAGGAAGCCGGGCAGCGAGTCATTACTGTAATGATTCACTGCCCAGTTTCCTGTTACCGGAAGTATCGGATTAGGCATCGGAGCATTTGGGTGAGTACTCGCCCAAATACTCGGCACCCGCACTGATACCGATACTAGTATCGGTAGGGATCCACCGATACCGATACTAGTATCGGTATCGGTGGATCCCTACAAACTAGAGCTTTTCTGAAAAAGGAATTCATTCATGTCGACTTGTAAGCTTACTGAAAAGTCTACTTTAACGTGGACATTCTATGATAAGTTGGGCTCATACTCTACTGTATATATAAAGGAAAATGTGCTTCTTGTTACTCCAGTGTGGGAATTTTCCCTTACCTCCTGTCCCTGTGACATCTGTACAAGAGATTGGAGTGTGGTTATTGGTTGGACAGGAAGACACAGGCAGCAATTGTCAGAAACAATTACCCTCCCCCATTCTACAAAAATATGGTTTTGTTTTTTTCTCTATTCTTGTTGGAGAGATTTCCCATCACTTCTTATAATGATAAGAGGTGAAGAAAAAAATCTCCCTAAAAGTAAAGCAATAAATCCAGACAGGGGCTATAACCCTTTCCAGCTATTAGTAGAATGAGAGCAATGTTTTGGCTGGTGTTGTGGTTTAAGCAGGGACGTTATGTGACGGTTGCGTTGGATATATAGGAAAAGCAAGTTTGTAAAAATGTGAAAGTCGCAATTAAATGAAGGAAAATACTGCCAGAATAATTTAAAATATTCACTCACTAGAAAACAATATGCTTTTCCTTTAACATGTATAAATATAATGTTTTAATTAAAGCTGAACTCTAGGCAAATATAAAAGACACAAATGAATGCGGCTTTGTAACCATTAATAATTATTTTTTTTAAATGGAAACATTGTAAGTACCTGAATTTGACGTGGTATCAGCCTCTTGGAGTCTGTGTACAGCAGGGCTGGAGTGTAAGAGGAAGAAGTAGAACAAGGAGGCAATCAGTTCTGACAAGAAACAACTTGATAGAAGGAGAAAGGAGAGTGACATAGATAAGCTCCTTACTGTGCTGCTTCTCCTTTCACTGTCCAGTCACAGTGGGGCAGGTCCGGGATGACCTGGGGTCAGAGAAAGTGGATAGATTAAATGATGCTGGCCTTTGGACATAGGGCATCTAGCAGGAAACAAAAAGTACTGTGGAGGAAATCTCTGGAATGAAGATAAATATTGCAGTTACATAGTTATATAGTGTTTGGGGTTGAATAAAGACATACGTCCATCAAGTCCAACCCATATAGGTCCATGCATCATCTCATTCTTAGGGATACTGGTATCCCTGGATATTACGGTCCCTCAAGAAATTGTCCAAACAACTCTTGGCTGAAATCACTGCCGATGGCAGTGAGTTCCAGACCTTAACTGCTCTTACTGTAAAGAACCCTCTTCGCCCATTGTGCTGGAATTTTTTCTCCAGTGATTCTCCAGTGATTGCTAGTTTTTTTTTTTTAATGGGCTACTCAGTTTTAAATTTTTTTGGCATGATTTCTGCTTTAGCTTCCTCAATTCCAATTTCATTCAAATGTATACCAAAAAAAAAGTGCTTCTTTACAATATAGCAATATTAGTTGTTATCAGCATACTCACTGCTGCCGTTTTTAACAAATAAACCACTTTTCTTTGGTCAATATTACAACGCTGGCAAGCAGATATCTTCACAGAAGGAGTGTCTACTTAACAGTGAGCTGAAAAACAATTCCTTTGGGATGCAATTAAAAAGTTTTGTGTGCTGGAAACGATATTGACTATTATAGATTATTTAAATGTTTTCAAACATACACTGCTATGTATTGATGGGATTCGTACATGAAACTTTTTATTTTAGAGGCAGGCATTACTCAGTAGTTTCCAGGAACAGAGCATTTCATTACATAGTCTCCACCGTGAATAATTATCTGATGAGGGTCCAGCATTCATGATTACCTAACCCAGTGATGCAAATCTCTAGCGCTATCGGCTTCGCTGTCCAAATAACTTCCCAAGGAACACAATGCTTTCCAGGCAATATAGGCTAGATTTATCAACAAAATCCAAGTGACTTCTCTGCATCTGGAGGTCCATAAAATAAATTATCCATTTAGCTGTTTAGCTGAGAACGGTTCTGTTTTCACAAATTAAACAACATAGGAATTTATTTTGCTTTAAAACCATAATGTTAAAAGTAAATAATCAGGTTAAAAGATTGTTTGACGAGTAAATGCTCAAGTCATGCAGCTTTGTATTTGTTAATGCGTTATTAAATGTCTTTATTTTTTTAAAATTGCAAGCATTGTATGTATTTGAATTTGACTTGGGGCCAGCCTCTTGTAATTCCTGTACAGCAGGGTTCACAGCAGAAGGGGCAGCACAAAGAGCCAATCGGAGCATGCTGATAGAAGGATAAAGTAGAGTGACAGGGTGTCTCTGCAGCTCACTCCCGTTTGAAAATCTGAAGCTTCTCGTGCAGCCGTGCAGGAGGATCTTCAGCGGGGAGAAGAGAACAGACACAATGGAGGTGAATGCAAGCAGCCGGGAGCATGCACGTCGGACAGACACTGTGGGACCCGAGGAGTCTGCGCTGGATCAGAGACTGGCACCAGCACTGGAGGGATTGCTGAATACAAGTGGAAGGAAGAAGATGATCCGGTCAAGAGGCAACATTTAAGGTAAGACCCTAAAGCAGCAAAGGGGGGGTGGCAGTTGTGTTTTTAATGTCACTTTAACTACTTCCTAAACGTGGTCTGGCTGCATAGCATGCCAACTGAAACAAGGAAAAGGCATATGTGCATTGCTTCTTAAAGGTGAGACCCAACCACCGCTTTGTACTGCAGATGCAGGACCTGCTCATTTTCTACTACCTGCATGTTGCGAATCTCAGCATCTCCTTTTAGGCCACGCGTACATAATGATTACAAGGCATTGGCTAACTAAGCCAGGGAGTTTTGATGACATAATTGTCCAAATATGTGTATGACCATATTTGGGTAATTATGTCACACAGGATCCCTGGCTGGTTTGTTGACCTACAGCAGCCGACTGGAGAGCTAACATTTGTAAAGCCCCCCCCTGTCCTCATGATGATAGGGACAAGGGCTTCATCCCCACATCCTGCCCTCAATAGGGAAGTGGGGGTTTGGGGGGAGAGGGGATTTTTTCAATTCGTGAAGTCCCCTTTACCAAAAAGGGGCCCCTAGACACTTGCCCCCTCCTCCCAGGGAAATTGGTCAGTGATTTCTCATTTAACCCATTGCCGTCCACCTATCCCCTTGCCATCCACAAAAAATATGGGCGGACGGCGGATCCTTCCCGGCGGGTAAATGTATGATTTTTTTCTGCTCACGCGCCCCTCCTAGTGGGAGCGCGGGGGCACGGGAGCAGAATCCAACCAGGAACGTAAACAGCCGTCACCGGCTGTTTCATACAAGTGTTCAGCGGGCTCTATAGCCGGCCGATTGCTTGTATAACTTTACATTGTGCGGCGCCCTCCCTCACACGCTGCCGCACCCCCCCGCTCTGTTGTGCTGCTGGTTATCCCTGACACCGCTGTCCCCCCTGCGGTGCCTGGGCCAGGACCAAGAAAAACGGCACAGCGGCTGCTACTAGAGAGACGGAGGAGATATCAGCATGATCTACGCTGATCTCTCCTCCTTCTCTCTCTAAAGGCGGAAGCGATGCATATTACATTACGTCTGCATTTAGCTGTCATTTCTCTGCCTGAGAGCCAGAGAAGAAGCTTGTAAAGCAGATCTCTGCTTCATCAGCTTCTTTGGGGATCCCCAGGTGACATTAGGGGTCTTGGGGATCCCTTATGTCTCCATAAAGAGGACCTGTAATTGTATTTTGGCTTTGTAGCCCTCAATATGAGGGCAATCAAGTTAAGTGTAAAAAAAAATAAAAAAAAAATAAGTCTCATATTAAAAAAATTAAAAAACACCCAAAAAAGTTTTAAGCCTCCCGCCCCCGCGTGCACACACTTATACACGTAAATACACTTCGGGTGCGTCTATGTGCAAAAAAACTGATTACGCCACACCTGTTACATATCACCGTGAATGTCGCAGTGAGAGTAATAATTCTAGGCCCATCAATCACTGATAACACTAAACTGATGAGCGGTAAAAGCTTTGAAAGTGTCGTCTATGGCCAATTTTAGGCATGGTAGTTTTTTGCGATTTTGTGGGCACACACAATTTTAAAGCTTGACATGTTCAGTGTCTATTTACCATGGCCTGACCCTGTCTTTTATATTTTACCAACAAATTGTGTAATAATAAATGTTTTATAACATAACGTTGGGAAAACAGGGTTTTTTTTCAAAATTTACGGTATTTTTTTTTATCATATTGTAAAAAATTAAAAAATCCCAGTGGTGATTAAATACCACCAAAAGAAAGCTCTATGGGGTCTATTCACTAATCTGCCGTAGGCAGCTGAGTGAAAGACCGACCTGAAGTGAAGTGAGCCGAACGCTGTTCGGCTATTCACTTCAGGCTTGTACGGTTGATTTCAGCCGTATATCGGCTGAAATCAGCCGTACATCGGCTTGCTTTGCATGGCTTCGGGTCGGCCGAGCATGCTCAGCATGGATCCCTGGCTGGTTCCTGCTGGGTTTGCTGAAAACCAAACTTTGCTTGGTTCATTTATCCTTTTGTATGAGCAAGCAATCGCTCCGTCGCTTATGGAAACTCCACCAACGATTGCTCACTCATCCGGCCAGCAAGAGAACAATGTGTGGAATCAGGTGAGTATTTGCTCAGCTTTGCATATCAAACCCGTCATCAGTAACAGAATCGCTAGTGTATCACCACCCTGGAAGGAAAACGTACTAACTGGTTTCTAATTGTCTAAAATCATGTCTTACCATGAAGCTTTTATAATTATTAATTGCAAAGAACAATAATAGCCCCCTCCAATGCCACAACAGCCACTATGTCCCTTGTTGCTCTATTGCTGCCACTGACATCCTTCAGCTATCTTGACTACCCAGCCCCGGGATGACATAACTCCTGCTCATTCCAGCATCTGGCGAATGCCAGGATTGTACACTGAGATGTGTGTACATTGAACAAAAACATTGCTGGCAGCAGGTAAGGTGCTTTTGTTGCAGACGAGACACACAGAGGGGGAAATGTATGAACATGTTTGCAACATAATTTTCTGTCACAAAGACCAAAATGTCATGCTAACTAACAAAAGTTTTATCTCTGTTGTGTGTTTTTTTCAAAGTTTTCTTGTGACATAGTCATGTTTGCAACACACTGCACATGTTTTCTGACAGTTTGCATCATTTCTCAACTGCGCAGTAATTGCGTCCAGCATTTGCGACCCTTCAAACTGACACACATTCTACAAGTCCTCCTGAGCACTTCTAAAAGTATTACATAGATAACTCAGTTTCAAGCACTCAACACTCAAGGTTATTCAACTGTCATCCAAGAGGTTCCCTGCAAGCTTGCAACAGTTTAGAGACAGAGACAATTTAGAGACAATTGTTCTTATGAAGGCATTTAAGAATAAAATATGCACTAGAAATCAGGTATGTGACAGTTTAAAAGACATTGATGATACTACCAAATTGATAAACCCCCCCCCAGAGTCTTTTCTGCAATAAAAGCCAACCATTAATATTTTTTTTTTTTTTAAAGAGAGTTTGTTCCACTGTAAAGCTGATCTGTAGCCAATAGCCATCTCAATAAAGTTACAGTTCTACTTCTAACGTCCAGTCATGTTAAGAAATATATTTATTGCCTGTGAATTGCAAGGCTTTGCATTATAAATACTTGCAGTTCCCCTAGTGACAACACTTGAAGAAGCTCATCAATATTACATTTACAGACCATGTAGCAGGGTTTTACTGAGTGGACAGAACACATAAAGCATGTTTCCTGAACCGCTCCTACAGACCACTGTAGCTAAAAAGCTTGGAAGAAACCAATTCATCAACTGAGGTCCGTAAAAAAAAGAAAGCTAATTAAACCCCCTTCCCACCCATTCTATATTTTTTCCCCCACCTTACATAGTTACATAATATTTGAGGTTGAATAAAGACACATGTCCATCAATCCAACCTATTGTGTGTGTGTGTGTGTGTGTGTGTAAAGATCCCAGAGTCATCTCGTTTTTAGGAGTACTTGTACCCCTGTATATTACCGTTTCTCAGGAAATCGTCCAAAAGCTTCTTGAACGATTCCACACTATTAGCTGAAATCACCTTATGAAGAAAGATATACTAACCCAAGTCCACTGTCCAGGTCCCTCACTATTGCCATTTCCAGGTGCAGGTGACTGTTAATCCAGTGTTGCAGATGTGCTCATGCCAGCTGGTCCCCGATGATCTCTTCACACTGACATCACTGCTGAGATTCTTCCTCTGGAACCTGAGAGGACACGACCACTGGACAGCCAATAGGAAGTGCCCATATTATGCAAGCAGTGATGTGGACAACTGAAGAAGCATCCAGCCTCCTGTAAACAGAAGAATAGAGAAGACATGGAACTAGAGTAAAGAGGGCATTTTTTGTAATGCAGTTAGTTAGGAAGGGGGGATAGATGGAGACCAGAGGCCAGCTTTAATATGGAGATGTTATTTGCAAGAAAAATATTAGTTCAGCTGCATCTTCTAGATGGCTCCAGCTTAGCTTTAAATTATTTATTTAATTAAAATGATTCAATACACCTATACACACACAAACTTTTATATATTTTATTGACATCAAAAAAGGTTAAAACAAAGCTGCACTGCTTTGGTAGAGGATTTCCCTCTAATCCAGTGTCTCCTACTTTAAATACACACTGACATTTAACGCAGCTCAAAAGAAATGCCACCCTTTTCTAAGGTGAGAAAGAAAAGCATAATCGTTAGTTAACTTTACAAATACGAAAGGCTAACCTTGTCACAGATGTTTACTGTGACATCGAAGATATAAAGTATGACTGCTGGAAAGGTTGCACTGGAGCCGGTGAAGCTTCTGTCTTCTTTCTGTCAGGCAGTCAAATTCTTATGGAAATCAATGTAAAAAAATAAAAATAAAAAGCAAATAGCTGCAGATGCTTTATCTGTCTGACCTTCACACACCTAAGAGATATAAAGTGTTCCTATCACATCATCTTCTTTTGATACCGGCTCCCATTAAATGAGAAGGGTATTGTGAGTATACTTCTGTCTTTTGTTATACATAACATTGTATTATGTCTTCTACATCTTCAATATGAATGAGGAGGTGGCTGTCACAGATTCCCTGACATGCTTGGGAGATCAAGTGAATACGTAATGTTTTTATATTATAAAAGAGTGTATTGTAGTGCTGTGCTGGTTGGTTGTCAAGTGTGCTAGAGGAAGTTGAGTCATTTGTGTCAGGTTGTCTGTGCTTTAGGGCAAGCTGGGAGCTCCATGGAGATTGCAAAACTACATGTCACAGGAGACCTTCTCAACTTTTACAGAAATTACCACGATCCACATCAGTTAATGTAAATGTCACTGCTAAAAACACAGTTGAAATACATATATGTGAGCTGTTTTGCATGCCAAAATATTTCTTAATATGTTCAGCCAGTTTTCTAATCCCAACACTGCTGCCAAATAGTGTACCAAGATCTAGGCATTTACTTTTCTCCACTGCAGTCGAAGCAATAGAGCTTTGTGCAGGCAGTGGTTGGATGGTGAGGGAGCAGAAGCACCCTGATAGAGTCAACACTGTGCTCTCTTCTCCAATCAGCAAAGCCTGCCCCTTCCTCTTCCTGTCTGAATGCTGATGTGCAGGTGATTACAGGAGACTAGTTCAAAGACAGATTTGGGTACTAATTAAATATAGATTTATGTATGTTTTTGGTGAGTGTTGTATATCTGCCTACACTTACAGTTCAAATGTATACTGCATTCAGAAACATTTTATTATACAAGGGCACACCATGCTGCTTGTTGGGTGGCAACAATCTTTATCGTGGCATTAACATACTTCACCTGCCTGCCTTGCAAGATCATTTCCTATAATATGTGCTTTGTTTATCCTCTGAGTGGCCCTAATTTTGAACCTAAAAATATAAAGCTTTTTTATAGAGCCTTTTTTTTTTTTTTTACAGAATCCTGTGACAACACACTCCAGTCTTATTTAGAAACCCAGTAAAAAAAAGTCTTGTCATATTCTACTTAGATGTTCAGTACAAATCAGCAATTCATTATACCATACAAACAAATTCACCCGCGGGCTTGTAATGGGGTTCATTGGTCCACTTAAAGATTTGCTTCAATCATGCAAAGTGTGCAATAGACCCCGTGGGGCAATACTTCAGTTACCAAGTAGATGGAACAATAGATGGAATGCTAGCACACAGCCTTATTACTTTTTCAACGTCCGGCAAAAGACCCAATCTGCTTCACTGCTAAAAGGTACTCTTGTCTGATTACCTATTTACTCAGCTTGGCAGAGGTCCCATATTAGGAAAATTAGCAGTAGAAGCGCACTCTGACTGAAAATGCATATGTAATACAGAATTGAACTAGTAACTAGATGAATGTATCATTCCTTTTTATGTAAGTATGTAATACTTGAATTTAACTAGTAACTAGATGAATGTATCATTCCATGTTATTAAAACACTCCTACTGCTACAACAAATGAAGATGAGAAAGACGTCAGAAACAGGCCAGAAGGAGGTGTAAATAACCTTTCAGTAAATTCACATGTGTGCATTAATAAACTCTTGGTACCTAATCATAAAAAATCAGTCTTTGAGCTCCAGGCATGTGATGTTGACTAAGCTAAGCTAATGTCATCATTCTGCTGCAGTCAGAAGGCAGCATTATTTCCTCAATGTCTTCTCCCGTAGCAATCAGACTGCAACATTGTACCTTTGTAGTCAGAATGTAAGAGGCTGCAGCAGGGGATGATCTGTTTTAGACATTTGTGAAGGCAGGGATGCATCAAATTGAGAGATTTTATTATCCAAAAACTTCATCAAAAATCAGGAGGTTTGTAACAAATTTCCCTATTTAGGCAAAGGCATAAAAGTTAAAGTGTAAAGCAAAATTAAAGTGTTTTGTTTTTTCATGAGTGTATTAGGCATTAGCATTAGTGTATTAGTAATAGCTCCTGCGGGTTAGGAAAGATCCTTTAAACTATCCCAGAAATGTTCTTGTAGTAAAAATAAAAATAGCCACATATTAGCCTTATTATATTATGTTTTTTTTCACATTCAGAAAAATGCAGACAATAAAAAAGTAAAATAAAACATGGGATGATATGCAAAAAACCCATACAAAGATCATTAAATCAAATAAACTAAAATTAGAGCACCCCAAATAACTACACCCTCTAAATAAAGAAAAAAAAGTAGGTTTTCAAGCAAATGAGCCAAACTGAGAGTATTCACTTTTGCAAAATTGTGCAGGAAAATCACTGCTCACCCCAATCCTATTTTACTCAGTTTCTGCTTCAAAGCATAACATTTGAACAACTTGTTTTGTAAAATGAATCTGAAGGTTACATTTATTACTTGCATCTGTGCATATTTAATTCAAAGGATATTCCTTCTGAGAAGCAGGCTAAATTCCTTGTAGTGACATATTTAAGGGGTAACATATGGGTGAGTGATGCATTTTTTTATTGAAATCAGGCACCTAGAAGTACAGGATTCAGATGGTATTTGTGGGGTGGCCATAGGCCTCCCTTGCTATGTTTAAATATCACCCCCCTCCCTACATAAGCCCCTTCATTTTCTTGCAGTAAAAATGTCAGATTCAATATAAGCAAACAGAGCTTTAGGCTAGCCTGTAAATTCCCATGGTAGATAATGACCTGGTAATGATCCAACCTCATGTCTAGTAGTTTAGAATGCTCCAAGCATCACAAGAAAGTAATTTTTCCATAGTGTTTGATAAGCCTTTAGTTTAGCTCATATTTATACAGTATATTTAATGAATATATTCTAAGGTTCATTTTCTATTTCCCTGTATGTTCTTAATTTATTTTTTCCATTCTTATCATATTTTGAACTCTGGTGAACTTGTAAAAGGCAGTGGGAGTGCGTCAGTGGTTGCAAAAATTAGAAAGTAGGTAGGAGAAATTAAAATACATAGACTCATATCTGCAATCTCCATGAACTGCAACTGTGATAGTGCCATATGCCATGCCATATTGATTAATTATGTTCAGTATTGAAAAGATTAAACAAAACCTGAGCCCTCCTATCCCTTTTGTATTGCATTTGTATTGTAACTGTACTGTTTCTCTCCATTTGCACTGCCCAAACAGTTGGCACTATAAAAATCCTGAATAATAATATGTATTTTAAAAATATACTTTTTGTAATTGTACCTACTAACAAGATTCATGCAAGAGCTATAGCATTCTACAGTTTAATTTAACAACTGCTGCTCTAAAATAGACCTGAAGATCAAGAGAGATCAGATTATACCTGCTCTACTGCTACAGCCAACCATTTGAATTTATTATTTATTGTGTTTTCGAATGTTTCTGTGTGTTCACCTCCTGTTTGTGTGTGAGCTGGTTGAGCCCTAGTTAGACATTCCCAGCCACTCCATAATCACTTTAATTAAATGTTTTCCCTCATGGAGTTAGGGGATTTGTAGAGTCAGCAGCATTTGGACAGGAAAAACATCCTTTTTATATGTCTGCTTGGATTATACTACATTGGATTCCACTTCAGAGCCTTGGTGAGTTGTGATTGTGGATCTTGTCAAGTCAGCGAGTTACCATACTGTCTGAACAGACTGGCTTCCCTGTATTGCAAAGACTGACTTTTTATAATATAAATTCATTTCCCGTTATTTTTTCACCAACAATATATTATTCAATGTTTTATAGAATTTGTGGAATCACTCCCATCTATTCCCAACCCAGATGTTCTTAGAATTTAACCAACATACAATCTTTAATGACAAACACAAATAGACATTATGAGGCCAAAAGAATCAGATGACAAAAGCCTACTAATATGTTTTTGGATTGTGGGAGGAAACAAGAGCCTGCCTACAAGAAAAGATTGGTTACTGTCAGTGACACAAATACTTTATTTTCTTTTTTTATAAATTCTGTTTATTCGACAAGTTTTCAAATTTTGGGATTTGTAGAGTCAGCAGCATTTGGACAGGAAAAACATCCTTTTTATATGTCTGCTTGGATTATACTACATTGGATTCCACTTCAGAGCCTTGGTGAGTTGTGATTGTGGATCTTGTCAAGTCAGCGAGTTACCATACTGTCTGAACAGACTGGCTTCCCTGTATTGCAAAGACTGACTTTTTATAATATAAATTCATTTCCCGTTATTTTTTCACCAACAATATATTATTCAATGTTTTATAGAATTTGTGGAATCACTCCCATCTATTCCCAACCCAGATGTTCTTAGAATTTAACCAACATACAATCTTTAATGACAAACACAAATAGACATTATGAGGCCAAAAGAATCAGATGACAAAAGCCTACTAATATGTTTTTGGATTGTGGGAGGAAACAAGAGCCTGCCTACAAGAAAAGATTGGTTACTGTCAGTGACACAAATACTTTATTTTCTTTTTTTATAAATTCTGTTTATTCGACAAGTTTTCAAATTTAACATACAGAGGTAGACATGTATGGGATCAACTTCCCATCACACAAACAGTGGACGTAGCCACTATAGGTAGAAAGTAGAAATAACATATAAAGGTATAAAACAAAATTATAAAACAGTATCAAATAAGAACAATGAGGGGGGCGTGGCTTGGACATGGCGATGTAAGGACACGAGTTTGAGGAGCTCTGCACCCTGACGGTTCTCATAGTGGTACCAGTGACTTTACAGACCCCTTTTTTTTGCATGTCGCAGATCCGTGACACCCGGCAGACACCTAGTGAACAAGGTCAACCGGATCTTTTTCGCTTCTTCCCGCGTTCAGGTACGGCACATAGCTCCCGCGCGGCCTACGCTATGGGGCCTACGAAAACCGCCACGCCGGGCCCGGCCTCAAACACCCGATACGGCCGGCTGGCATCAGTCCCGCTGACAAACCGGTAACCGCCCCGAGCCCTCCGCCATCCCCGATTTCCACGCCGGTGCTTGTATATGGGGAATCCTCTCAAGCTGCCTCACCTATGTCAGAGGTTCGGGATGAGCCGCAGGGGGATTGGCGCTCCATCCTTTCACATCTCCCCACCAGGCAGGACATGGACTCCATGGCGGACAAGATTGTCCATGCATTGCGCCAGGAGGTACAAGAAATCAGGAACCGAGTCGCCTCGGTCGAGGGTAGAGTAGAGGTTGTGGAGTCGGTGGCCTCCTCCTTTCAGGACCAGGTGACCGCGCTGGAAGCTGCAAACACCAGTCTGCATCAACAAATGATCACTAATTGCCTGCAACTAGACGACAGTGAGAACCGCAACAGGCGGAATAACATTCGCCTTAAAGGCATACCTGAAGCCACCTCCGGCCCGGACCTCCATGTCACTGTCCAGGCAATCCTGAATCACTACCTGGGCAAGCTGCCAGGGGACGCGCTAGAGTTGGATCGTGTTCACAGAGTACAAGGCCTCAGAGGCCCCACTACCACTACCACGCGGGACGTGCTGTGCCGTGTTCACTTTTTCTCGATTAAAGAGGAAATAATGAGGCGGGCATGGACGATGGGCCCTATGGAATTTGATGGGGCACAGGTAACCGTGATGCCGGATCTCTCACGTCACACCCTGCGTATGAGACGAGTTCTGCGGCCCCTGCTAGACGTGATCCGGACCACCGACGCCACATATCGATGGGGACATCCCTTCCACCTTATAATTAGCAGAGGGGATTCCATATATGCCCTACACTCGCCTGACCAGCTACCTGCTCTGTTTGAGTTCCTTGATGTGACAGCCGTTCCGATCCCATCTTGGTTGGACTTCGCCTCGGATCGTCCTGCTTCAGCCCCACAGATGTTTCGGCAGACCGGGTCTTACAGAGGACGCCAACGCCCCTCCACCAGATCTACACCAAGACCGATCCCGGTGAGGCCAGAAGCCTGAGGCCCTCTTGGGCTACGGCGCGGAGGCCTGAGACGAAGATGCCAGCTGTATCCTCTCTATGTTCAGAAATGCCCCATGCCTTAAACTCTGTGTCAGATAAGTTGCTTTATTTGGTTGGGGGTATGGTTATGTTTGCCCCCAGTTAGCGGTCTTAACCCCAGGGGTTACCTGGAGCCCTTGTCACCACAAGATAGGGGGGTTGTGGGTTATGTGCAGCGTTTCGCTGTCCCCGTGCTCGGCCAAACGATCAGGCCTGGGGGTGGGGGGACATTGGAACTCGGACCAGCTCCCCGATCTGGGTCCACACGTGGGTTGGGCGATATTTTGAGAGGATGTGAGGCCTCACACCCCGGTCTCAGGTTGCTCCACAACCAAAAGCTCACGGTAACTTAAACGGGAAGGGAGGCCGTGATATCCAATGGAGACTGTATGCTGCCCTCGCCCAGCCCACAACTTTACTGACCTAGGAGGGCTCACCCACACTACACAGTTATTATTGCGTAAGGGAGGCCCTGGCATTATACATACGGGCTTGAGAGAAGGTCAGACGGTCAGGCCCCCACATAAAGCCATCGGTAGGGGGTCAGTTTCTGGGAATTATCATGGTTCATTTGTCGTTCTGTTATTGATCTCTCCCGCAGTTTATTGTATTTGATAAGATACTATGACATGCTCATATATGTTTTTGCCAGCTTTACCGTTCCAATATGTTTTTTATTTCATGCCACTGTGCACACCTAGGGGTGCATCTCCTCATCTTCACCAAATTTGCTACCCTATATCTTACATATTGGTAGCACGTTTACCGTTCCAATATGTTTTTATTTCATGCCACTGTGCACACCTAGGGGTGCATCTCCTCATCTTCACCAAATTTGCTACCCTATATCTTACATATTGGTAGCACGACCCCCAATAGGCCTACTGTCTCGCCTACACGTGTTCGAGACAGTTATCTAACTTAAGTAACTAGTTTAGTTGAGGCGCCTGCACCTCTGTTTCGCCCTTTCACTACCTACTTCCTCTACTCCATTACTCTCCTCTCTTATCCCTTTACTCTCCAGCAGTCCCCCTTGAATCTTCCTGCACTGAGTTTCCTCTACTTCTTCCACCAGCTGCCTGTTGGTGCTGTTCTACACCCTATCTGGGCCTGACAACTGCTGTCACCTGTGCCGCAAACCTCTTATTTCACTTCCCCTCCTCGAGACCTGGTATACACATGGCCTCCCTTAAACTTACCTCTCTTAATGTAAGAGGCCTTAACACCCCGGAGAAGAGACGCAGGGTACTAGCCGATATGAAAGCAATGCACTCACAGGTGGTCTTCCTTTGGCCTTTTATGCATGCAGTCTTGGACCATATAGGATTGGGACCCAATATGCACAGGTGGATAGCTGCCCTGTATTCCTGCCCCACCGCGGCGGTCAATGTTAATGAGGCACGTTCAAATTACTTTTCTCTCAGCAATGGGACTAGACAGGGGTGCCCCCTGTCCCCCATCATCTTCGTCCTCACTCTTGAACCCCTCCTGTGCATTGTCAGGTCCAGTCCGGAGATCCAGGGCTTCATTACTGAGTCGGGAGAACATAAAGTGGCGGCCTTCGCGTACAATCTCTTATTCTTCCTTCCTGACCCTGAGGGTTCTCTTCCCCATCTGCTTCGACTCTTTGACCAGTATAGTTGCATCTCAAACTTTAAAGTCAACCTCTCTAAATCCGCGGCGTTGGCAATCACCTTACCTGAAACAACAATCTCGCGGCTTAGGTCTCGGTTTCTGTTCCAATGGGCCTCGAACCACATCAAATATTTGGGGACCCTGCTTACACCTGACCTCGCACAGTTGTATGATGCCAATTTTGCACCTCTACTCCTCCTCATTAGTCAAGACCTCTCCCGATGGCATGGTCTGTTCCTGACTTGGTTCGGGAGATGTAATTCCATCAAAATGACCATCCTCCCGAAACTGCTATTCCTAATGCAGGCTCTGCCCATACGACTTCCAGCGGGGTTCTTCCTAAAACTACGTCGTTTGTTTACCATGTTCGTGTGGTCAGGTCATCCGCCGCGTATAGGACATAAGATCCTCACGCTGCCTAAACGACACGGTGGGGTGGGTCTCCCTGACGTACTCATGTATTACCGGGCAATCCAACTGGCCCGAATCGTAGATTGGACATGCAACCAAGAGAGCAAGCAATGGGTACAAATGGAACTAGGGGAATGCAAGATACCCATAGAGGGATTGCCCGGGCTCACGGCGCCAATGCCCGTGGCTCTGGCCTCACACCCTACCATTGGGGCGACCCTGAGAGCAAGGGAGTCATTCAGGGTGACATCCGTCTCCCCATTCCCATCCCCCATGACTCCGGTACTGGGTGACCCCGACTTTGCCCCCCGGGCATGGAAGATCCGAGACTGAGGGGCCTCCGTACTGCTAACAAGTTCCGACTGGTGGATCTCCTCCAGGGGGGGACCATCCTTTCACACACGGCCATATGCGCATTGACATCTCCCCCTTTGTCGGACTGGACGGCAATGCAACTAAGGCACTTCCTGCAGGCGATCCCGCAGTCAGCGCTCCCTATCCGGGACCTTACACCCTTTGAAACCCTGTGTAGGCAGGGCCTCCCGGTGCGACACGCCATAGCTGTCATTTACGGGATACTCTCCATCCCCCCCCAGGACTTCTGCCCTCCATACATCAGAAAATGGGAGTCTGAGTTGAGACAGACGTTCACGGAGGATCAACGGGCAAAAATTCTAGCATAAGGCATCCATCGCTAATCAGTTCCAGGAACAGGGCTACAAAATCTTGGCCAGATGGTATAGAGTCCCAACACTCCTACACAAAATGAATCCCATGGTACCCTCCAATTGCTGGAGATGTGATAATATACAGGGAAACATGGCCCACATCTTCTGGTTTTGCCCAAAGATCAGACCCTTTTGGGACGCGGTAAGGGAAATCATGACACAACTCACCATGGCGGACCCGGGGGACCAGCCTGCTACTTACCTCCTACACATGACGGGCAATGCTGTCACCAAATACAAACGCTCGCTCTCCATCCACATGCTCTCGGCCGCCAAGGCGTGTATCCCCCTACTCTGGAGGCGACCAGCTCCTCCAACTCTGCGTCTCTGGTTCAATAAAATTAATGACATCTACCGCATGGAAGATCTCACAGCATCTATCCACAACACAGAGGAACGGTTTGGCGCGACCTGGGGTGCCTGGCTCCACTTCAGGTATACAGATACCTACCAGAAGGTTATGACAGACCAAGCTCCGGGCGGCTCTGCTGGGTCGTGAGGAGGGGAAGTGGTGACCTACCCTTACTTTTACTTTCAAGACTGCTCCTATCTCTTAAACTTTGTCTTTTCTCCTCCTCCTCTCTCCAATCTCGGAGTTCCCTGTCTGCAGCGTCCTTTCTCCAGGGACACCAAGCTCTAAGCTCTTGAGAGGCTAGCCAAGGAAGTTTCCATCCAAGCTACGATAATGGGTCAGGAGAAGCAATCCTACACCACGAATACGTACTATGTTGCATATACTTGCCAGGGACCTTAGTACCAAGGTGTGGTGGATGATACTAATGATGTTATGGTCTTACACGCTACAATGATCGTGAGATACCCGCTACGGGTTGCAGGTAGAGCCATCTACTCCCGCCGGGAGTTTTGCTTCATTGCTGTACAGTGATTGTGCCTTAATGTATATGAGGACATGCATGTGATGTCTCAGTTTATTGTAATGTTTTGTATTGGGCGGTTGCCCTACTTTGTCCACTGGAATGTACTTTCTCTCTGATGTACAATAAAGAATAAAAAAAAAATAAGAACAATGAAAAACATAAAGATGCCATAACTATAGGATAGAAGATATAAGAGATCCACCCAGAGCCATGTAGGAACCTGGATGCCCCCACCGTGGCGATAACCTGTAGGTCGACTGACTATTCGGGTTGCAAGCCCGTGAAGACCCCGCGGGGTCTCCGATGGGGACTACGTTTACTGTATGGGCATCGACATGATAGGTGTCAGCCCACCTGGGTAGGTGTCACATCCATCCTCCATGTGGCATCTGTGAACTAAAGGACTGTCTCAGACTCCTCACCAGGTGGGCTGTTGAATATCGATTTACTGTCGGCTGGGTGGTGGGAAGAGAGAAAAAAGGATAAACGAGAAGGAGCAGATGTGGGAAAGAAAAGGAAGGTAGGTGGGAGTGGGGGGGTGACCCAGGAGGAAGGTATATCAAGGGGGGGTATATAGAGGGGATGTCAAGAGTAGCCATCAGGCCGATGTACTCAAACCAAAAGATCTCGGAACTCTTGTGTGGAGGTAAACTCATCCCACCAAAACCATGTTGTGCGAAAGCGAGTCCCTGTCTCCTTTATCGAGCTTGTCAGGTCCTCCATGTGTCTAATATCCCGTATTTTGCTAATCCAGAGTTGTATCGTGGGGGGGGAAGCCTGCTTCCACATGGCTGGAATGCAGGCCCGTGCGGCATCGATCATGTGGATAATCACAGACCTTCTATATCCCTTCAGCGAATGCATGTTGTGATGGAGGAGATAGAAAGTGGGTGACTTGGGAATCTGAATGTCGGTGAACTTTTGAGTGAGGGTGTGCACCTGGGTCCAGAAAGCCTGCAGGGCTGGACAGGACCAGAAAATATGCAGCATGCCGGCCGGGGAGGAGCCACATCTCCAGCAGCAGCCACCCGTTTCGGGGAAGATCGTCTGTAACTTCTCAGGGGTGCGATACTATCTGGCGAAAAATTTTATAACTCGATTCCTGGTATCTATTGCTGATGGAGGACTTCAAGGATAGTGACAGCAATCTGGTTGTCTCGTGTGTCGAGAAAGCTATTCCCAACTCCCTCTCCCAACCCTTAATGTACGGCAAAGGTGAGTCAAAATCGGGAGCTAGAAGCCATTGATAGCATAATGATAACGCTTTTGGAAGCGTGCCAGTGTTATTGCATTCCTGCTCATAGCTCGTGAGGGGTCGGGAGATAGCTGTCGGGGGTGGCAATGCCCTCAAGAAATGTGCCAGTTGGCGATGGCGCCAGAATCCCAGCTGGGATAGTACAGGATCCTCGGATAGGGACGAAACGGAGGGCCAGTCGTGGCCCAGAAGAAAGTGAAGAGCCCTATAGTGTCCCTGATCATGTAACTGTTTAAATCCAGGGTCTCGCATTCCCGGGGTAAAATCCGGGGATCCTATAACCGGTATAAGCGGGGAAGGCGCAGGGGAGATCTGTCGTGAGTCAAAAACTGCCCTCACTATCCTCCATGTCTGGCCCACCGTTGGGTCAGCCCGGAGTGAGGAAGGGACGTTTAGGCACCATGGGAGTGCCTGAAGGGGGTTGTGAGAGAAACTTTGTTCGAGGGCCACCCATGGTTTCAGGGCAGCATGTCGACACCAGTCGAGGGTGCGCGCTAGGTGAGCCGCAGTGTAGTAGTGGTGAACATCCGGGACAGCCAGCCCCCCATATTTCTTAGGTAGACGGAGGATGGAATGCCGTATTCTGGCCAGTTTTGATCCCCAGATATATTTTGTTTAGGGATTGGACGGATTTCCAGAATCCCCTGGGGACTAGGACGGGGAGTGCTTGAATAGGGTATAGCAGTCTGGGCATCACGTTTTGCTTGACTACATTACATCTACCTGTCTAAGAGAATGCTAGACGGGCCCAGTCCTGGAGGTCTATCTTCATACGATGTAAGAGGGGCAGAAAATTCAAGGAGTAGGTCGCAGTCAGGTCCCGAGGGAGCTGGATCCCCAGGTATTTAAGCGAGTTGGTCGACCACGCAAATGGAAAATTGTCCTGTAGTCGGAGTACATGGGGAGTAGGTAATGTCAAGTTTAGCGCTTCTGATTTTTGGCCGTTAATATGGCAGTTGGACACTTCTCCATATGCGCAAAGCTCCGCCATGAGGTTAGGTAGGGAGACATCCGGGGATGTCAGGAAGAAAAGTAAGTCGTCAGCGTATGCGGCTACTTTGTGGGATTGGTCACCTATCTCTAGGCCGCGTATGTCAGGGTTGGACCTGATCCTCCTCAGTAGGGGTTCCAATGTGATGATAAAGATCAGAGGGGATAAGGTACAACCCTGGCACGTGCCGTTAGAAATATGAAATGACTCCGATAGACATCCGTTCACCTGTACTCTAGCCGATGGGCTTGAGTACAGGGACATGACCCAGGACATCATGTGAGGACCCAGTCCTATGTGCTCCAGGGTGGCTCTCATGAAGGACCAGTCTACCCTGTCAAAAGCCTTCTCCGCGTCTGTGGACAATAAAAGTGCTGGAGTCGCTTTGGACACGGCAGAGTGGATGAGGGAGAGGGCTCTCGTGGTGTTATCCCTAGCCTCTGGGGACGGGACGAATCCCGCCTGATCGGGGTGTATCAATGTTGTTAGGGAGGGAAGAAGTCACGTCGCCAGGATTTTGGCGAATAGTTTAGTGTCGACATTTAACAGCGAGATCGGATGGTAGCTCGAGCATGTCAAAGGATCCTTGTTTGTTTCATGGCCACCTATTATGGATATTTTGGTTGGACTTTGCGCAGGAATCTCCGGTGCACTAAATGGTACACGTTCGGTATTAAAATGCGCCCAGCACAAACAATCCGGTTGCTGATAAAAGCACGCTGCATTCAGTTCTTTCTGTATAAGGGATGAAGTACTTCTTTAGCACCAGAGAGAGTCAGACACGATGCTGCTTCAAGCTGGTGTCCAAGTCGAAAACGGCCGAGCTGACCCGAACTCCTTCATTTTATTAAGGCCAAAGGACGACACCCAGTGGGAGACGGCTTTACAACATTAGCCAGTCAGCCCGGAAATACAGGTACATATCAAAAGGAAAAAGGGGACTACACCAAGATGGCTGAACATGGAAATGCACACACCTCATCCTGTAACAAGGATGGATGAGTCATGTCCATTGTCCCCGACCGCCCATGTGGTTGCCCATCCCCCATCATCGTCAGCATGGATCCTACTCAATACTGCTCAGAGTGACCAGTATCTAATAAGATCATTCTACTTGTTCGTATAGGTTTGAGACTATCTGAAGAGACATTGCTGATGCATGCAAGAGACATTGCAAGGCATATTATCAATGTCTTCTTATAAAAGCAGATATGTATCCAAAAGGGATAGCGCAGTCCGCAATAGAGGTATAATACGCATCTCGTTATACGGACTCCGCTTCGCTAATGTGTACAGACGTTTGAAGGCAAGGAGCCCAGCGCATTGCACGTAGTACTCACAAACCGGCAAACGCCTCCACACACCGCGAAAATGTCTCCATGCCCATGAGAAGGTTTTCACACTGACGGTTTTACCGCCGGTCCCGATTCAACCCAAGTACCCTCAGCTAGAGCGTTCCTCGGCTAAATCCGACACAGGGAGACAGATGACAATACCTAAAACACACACGTCCTAGAATAAAAATGTCCACATAATTCCGTATAATAAAATTTCCACAACACCACCTCCAGTTCGACTTCTGTGATTGGGGTTTCTAAAGCTCGGACAATGTTACAGGGGATAGAGGGCATTTCTGACAAGGCTAAGTAATTGCGGATGCGCAAAAGACGTTGCGGGTTCGCGGACTCCGATCCAGACTGCGGGAGATTATATAGGGATGAGTAGTAATCCTTAAAGTGTTCTGCTATCTCGGAAGTGAGGTGCGAAAGGGACCCCGTTCGGGATTTCATGACTGGGATGAAGGTTTTGGAGCGCTGGCGACGGAGAGCATGTGCCATAGATCTGCTACACTGATTGCTATACTCGTAAAAATGCCTCCTGCATTTCGCCAGCATTGCCTTGGCCTTTTGGAGACATAGAGAGCGCAAAGATTCCCTCAATGAGAGTAGTTGGGCGAGTAGAGCCGGGTCCAAGTTCAGCTTATGGCGGGTCTCGAGTTGGTGAACCTGCGTTAATAGAGAAGAAATCTGTTGGAGGTGCTGGCGTTTGACACGAGAGCCTATCTTAATCAGAGTGCCCCTGATAACTGCCTTATGGGCCTCCCATATTGAATACGGGGAGCATTCAGAGGGGGCATTCAGAGCAAAGTACGATCTCAGGTCGGCCTCAACTTCAGCCGACAAGCCCGGATCCTGCAACACAGTCTCGTTCAGACGCCAGCGCCACTGTCGCGCCTCTGGGGTACCCAGGTCCACCGAAATCGAGACCGCGGCATGATCGGATAGGAAAATATTGCCTATGGCTGAAAGCGACACCGACTGGAGCACGGAGTGATGAACAAAGAAGTAATCGATGCGCGTGTATGTTTGTTGAACCGCGGAGAAAAACGAGTAATCCCTATCCGACGGGTGGTGAACCCGCCACACGTCAGATAGCTGGTCCAGGTGAAGACACTTTTTAAGGTGGTGCAGGGCCGCTCTGGAAAAGTGTGCGGTCGATCTGGAGGAGTCCATTTGAGGGTTCAGGATGAGGTTGAGATCCCCCCCCCCCACTACCAACATTCCCTCCTTGAAGTCATCCACTATCAACAGGACCCTTTCCAGGAATGGGATCTGGCCAGTGTTAGGGAGGTATAGATTCACCAAGGTGACCCACTGAGAATCTATCTTCCCCTTGAGCATTAGGAGTCGGCCCTCCTCCCCGGCCTGCATGTCCACATACGCCCATGGCAAATTTCTGGAGAGGAAAATGGAGACCCCCCTAGATCTCTTGTAGCTATGGTATGATGTAGGAAATCTATGATCAGACAGTTTGGGCGCGTGGCCCAGCTTGAAATGTGTCTCTTGAAGGAAACCGACTTGGGCTCTCTGTCTGTGGAGTTCATGTAAGATCGCTGTCCTTTTTTCGGGGACGTTCATACCCCTGGTTGAGGCGCAGAAGAGTAGGAAACAGAGCGGGAGAATATGAGAGAATATGAGAGAGACAGTAGAATCGGGGGATAGGGGAGCAGGGAGGGGCAAAAACAGCAAGAAAAAAAAAAACGGACTATGAGGGAAAAACTAGTGGGGGAGTCGTATCTAACCACGACTCGCAAGCCTCTCCGGAAGCGGCTAGCTTGGAAAGGGTAGAAAACTTATACAATAGCACTCACTGGAGCGAGTACCCAACCCATGTCAGTAAAGGTCTGTAGCATCGCGGGACAACAATGGGGATGAGCCTCTAGGAGCTAGCTACAATCCCGTTAGAGCGAGAGTACAGTGGTCCCCTCAGGATTCTATCAGTATATTGCAACTAACCGTCATACATGGTAAGTAATACAAAGCATTATAATTATAAAAATAACAATAATAATAATGATGTAGGCACATTCAGGTATGGGGTCATGTGTCCGTCATTGGACCTTGCAGATTTCCTGCTAGCAGTGCAAATCAACAGAACAACAAAAAGTAACGCAAGGCTAAACAGAAATCTACAACATTCCCAAGTGACCCAATAGTAGGAACTCTTTTCCACGATCCCCATGGACGGGTAGCCGCGCCATCCCTCAAGCTCGGGTAAAGCGAGGCCATCCGCTCCACCGGTTGTCCCAATCATGGGCACGGGACCCTTCCCGGGTGCCTCCACGCCCTGCATCTAGGGAAGGTCCCCACAACCAGGGGCATGCGCTGTGGCACAACATCAACAAGTGGCATAGGCAATACAGTTTGGATCAGTCAGTGGGGATCAATTCAACTCGGATCTCCCGTCCGATTCCCCCCTCCCATGGCAGCGGTACAAGGAAGAAACCCTCCCCTACTCCCCAACATAACATTCGGGTGAGTCCCCATACCAAATACATAATAGGTACAAATATATACTGCTCTTATGCACAGCAGGTACGGAGATGAATGTGGTCCAGGTCCTTGGACTCTTGGAGTCCTGGTGGTGGTCAGGGCTATACATCTCTCTGGGGGCAGTCACCCATGGGGGGGCCAGCAAAGCTCCCCTCTCAATAGTATTAGCAACATACCCCAGCACCTTATGTCGATGAACAGCTGGCAGGCCTCTGGAGCTAGACGGTGGTGCAGTGGGGTAGACCATGATCGCAGGAACCCAGTAGAGCGTCCAGATCGGAAAGGGGGGGGGGGGGTTCCGGCTAGGTCGTGGTGTGAGCCAAGACTCTGACGGGTAGCCAAGGTGCGACATCAGGTGGGGAACCAGGGAGGAGAAACGGACAATCAGGGCACCCAGTAACCGATCCATCCTGCAATAAAACTGTTAGGTCTCCATGGACATCCTGGGATCTCCGCGGTCTCCAGTGCGTCGTGCATCTTGGCGTGTGGGTCTGGAACCTGAGCGGGACCTTCTACGGGCAGCCATGGACAGACGACCCCCCTCCGCGATGTACGACAGCCAGTCATCAGGTGAGATTTCCACGTTCAGGAAGTCGCCAAGGCCGGAGATATCCCTTGGCGTGTGGAGCGCAAAGGAGGACTCACCCTTCCGCACGATCAGGTGGAACGGATAGCCCCATCGGTATGTCGCCCCAGCGTTGCGGATCTGGTCTAGGACCGGGCGGAGAAGCGCTCTGCGTCTGAGGGTGTTGCGGGATAGATCTGGCAAGATCTGGAGCAATACTATCTACGGTTTTCTCTGATTTGGGTGATATGCATCCAAAGCTTGACAAAAAAACAATCTCTGGATCTACATGCATGTACTTCTTCACAACAGATGTTGCTGTAGGCTGCACTAAAAAAAGAACTTCAGCTTCAGTCAGGGGTTACCTTATGCCAGAAGTACCCATGAAAATGAAAGAAGAAAACTGTTTTTATTTGATTAGGTAAATTAGAGATACCCAGCAGATATATTACAGGAAAAAAAAGAGTTTTAATTTCCATCCCCTTAGATTAATTACATTTTTATTTTTTTGCATTGAAAAGTTGCAAGCAATGATCACATGACCCATGCCCCCCCTTTGTATCTTCCATTTGCTCCCAATTAATTGAAGTTTAGAGTAAACTGTTAAGTAAAACTAAACTAAAAGTAAATTTTTAGGGTTTTCCTACACTTTGTCTACCTTTTGCAAAAAGTAATTAATATACAAACATTTGTGGGGGGGTGTAGAGTTGTGAATGTGACCATTTTTCATGTTACACTCTGAAAATGGATGTAACATGAAACATGGTAGAAAAGATGTTAGCATTTCATTTTCAGGCCTAAAATGTGGAATATAACATGGGTGCAAAAATGGAAAAAAGGGCCTCAGTCATGAAGGGGTTAAGTCACTTGCAGAATAAGACCGTTTTCATGCCACCCTACTCTTTATTGGATATGTTTATGATTTTCTCTCAAATATTTTCTAATTAAATCCTTACTCTTTCCATTTTTTCTGCATTACACAGGAATTTACCAGGATCATAAACACTACAACCTACTTTCCATTCAATGCATATAAGAAATACTCTTGTAATTAATTGTAAAATACAATTAGTCTAACACTTCCTATTAGCATTGCTAATTTCTATGATAAGTCAATTAGCTTTCTTTTATAGAAAGGTTGTGTCCGCATATTTACAAATGCTTTTTTTAGTGTATGTTATGTCTATTCCAATATAGCAGAAAATGATTTTAAGATATGGACTTTGGAAAAGCAGACCACAAATTAAATGGAACATTTTTAAACAATGTTTTAACCCTTAAGGGTGTTTTTTTTTATTCATATGTTGTGTTTGGTTACTGCAGAAATGTAATTACTGCCTTATTGTAATATATACTGGCTGCAGTTAAATACATGAAGGAGTGACTAGAATCATAATTTACAATGGCAGGCTCCCTTGTGCTAATGTTGTCTCGCAGTCTTGGAACTGGCCCTGATCAGCTATGCTCCAAATTTTAGTCAAACCTTAACTGTCTTTTCAGGTCGAGATGGTCTTAGCTGTTAAACTCAATTTTGGTAATGAAATAGTGGAGCATTTACAAGAAGCCATAATAAAAGTCATTTGATTTTATTAGGTAGGTGTTCAATTCAAACAGACGGACTTCTAAAATATTCTGAGCTAGTAAAGGTAGAATATTAGAGTGTGTGACAACAGGAAAATGTTATTAGTATACTTACCTTTTAGAAAAACATTGGTTAAATCTATGTGTAAAGCAAGAAAAAACTTCAAGTTGCATTCAAATCCTGAATAGTTTACAGATTTCTTGTCAAGACAATGCAGTATTAAATGTTTTGTGGCCATTAAGATGGTTCATCATTGCAGATTTTCTTAAAGTGAAAATGTTGAAAAACTATCTGATATAGAAGATGTATCCAGATGTCTACTGCATGCTTTTTCACAACAGTTTTGTTTGTATTATTTGTTCTCCAACCATATGGATAGCACATTACAAGCTTTTTTTAGGATACCACTTCAAAACATAGAGCTCTGTATTCCTGCATTATTGCATATGACAAGGTTCATATAATGTTTATCTGGTTGTACAAGTGCTCAACATATTCCCATGGGAACAATTTCTCAATGCACAGTGTGAATACGGATTCCTGGAGGAATTTGTGTTTATGTACTAGATCCACTTTATTGGAATATGATTATAAAGATAGTAGCACCAATATATATTTTTACTTTCAATTCTTTTAAATTGTACAACGCTCCATAGCAGAGTCCTTCACACTTCAGGGTTTGTAAATGTGTGTATGGATGGTATTGCCATAGCACAAATGCTCAATAGTTTTTCAAGGACATATAATCTTGAAACTTAAAAGGATCTTGTAATGATGAAATTATAGCATTCTCACACATGCATATGTGTCAGAAAAAACAATATCCAGACAATATGTGTTTTTTCTGAGATTGCAAGTGCTGCTATATATAAAGAGTGCTCACAGGAATTACATTCCATCCATCAGGCAGTCAGAATCCCAGTACCAATTAAATCGTATGAAAGTGAAGTTTAGAAAAATCCCAAAAGTCCATATTGGGATATCACTGGAGGGATAATAACAGTTCCACACATACAACAATCTCAATATCCCAATAATATATGGTCCGAAAAGTTAGCAAGTGCTGAGATATAGCATATCCTATGTTCTCAATATTTGTTTTCTATCCATTACACAATCAGTGCCCTTATGGCAAGTTAGAGTGGATTTTAACAAAATCCCAAAGGTGCTTAAGCTGATAGCATGGAAGATCAACAACACAAGCAACTACATTTAATACAGGACAGCAACAAGGTGGTTTGAGAAACACCAGGAGTCCATTAGTGCAACCGATGCATCCTGCTGATGTGTTTCACCTAATAGGACTCTTTGGAGTGGCATTAGACAGTTATAAATGCAGACAAAGAATCCCCAAGGTGCACTGCGGTGGGACTAAAATTAACCCACATCAGCATCAAATGATTCCTAAGATGATGGAGCCATCGCAGGACCACCCTGGAACACCTGACTACAGCTGGCCAGTAGTTGCAAAATTATAGATACATATCTGTAAAACCTTTTTAGAAAATTATTTAGAAAATGTCATCAGTAAATGCACATACATACTACGTACTGTATATGTGTGTGTGTTTCTGGCTTCAACACACACAGAAAATATGCAGAGAATATTCTGTAACATCAAATAATAAGTGAGGTGGAAGATGCATCGGTGGTGGAGGGATAAGTTAAAAAAAATATGGTGTTTAACCCAGAGCAATTTGTTCTTCAATGATAATCTATTTACTTTCATGCTGTAGCAATACCTTTTCACTATCTCTGCCTCACGGATTCCTATGTACTTTACCCAGAGCACAAATATTGAGTTTGGGGAATTTATTATGTGCAAATTTTTTTTGTAACTTAAACCTGCATAATCAATGGATGGGCCACCTTACCTATTAATTGATAATGTACCCCTTGTATTGTTTTTTTTTTTTCCTTTTTATGACTGTTGAGGCAAGCTTTCTTTGTCAGCATTTGTGCCCGACACTGTTTTAAATGTGCTATTTCTAATGGCAATCTCATACCACTCCGATGAAGCCTATCAGGTAAATTGCATCAGTGGCTCATGTAAGTTGCACAGTAGGGATGGGCTTGATGTTTGAGTCGACCAACAGTTCAATTCAAATATCGGCTGTTCGTGTGTTTGACGAACACACAAACTAACAGAGCGTCCCACAGGGCACTGCGCACCACACAGTGCCTTGTGAAGCCCTGATTGGGTTAAGCAATGCACCTGAATATATTATTTATAATTGGTGTTGTTTGTATAAAGGTTTTGAACTTCAAAAACATTTTTTTGGTGTCTAATTTTGACATGTATTAATACTATAGGAAAGCAGGCAATGTATGTACGATTGTAAATTAAATAGAATTAAAAGTTGAACTTGAATAGTCTGTGCATATTTGCTTTAATGAAGATAATATTGCGATATAATTTACTGGAAACTGGAATCATAACTCTATGTAGTTTTTGTTTTGTAATAGTATCATTTGTAAAGGATTTTTTTCCCCAGTTTTTCATTTATATATTGTCAGTAGTTTTAAGGCTTACTGTACCCTTATATCTCTATTGATAGCATTAGATCATTCACTAGCTTCCAGCTATTCATGGAGTCCACAGCCCTCGGTTCCCACATGTGCAGTAAACACAATAAAAAGAAAGTCAGCACTTCCTTGGTAAACTCCTTTAAAAGTTCACTTTCTTTAGCCACTTTTGAAATAACATGCTAATAATAAGGAAGAAGAACTCTTGTCTAAAAAGTATCATGTGTTATCGATATGATAGCTACATAACGTGAACTTTTAAAAGAGCTTACAAACGAAGAGCTGATGCGCCTTTGATGTAATATTTATTAATTTATTTTGGAACTTCAGGAACAGTAGGATATTTTGCAGTAAGCATAAGGATTTGGTATTAGCTGTAGAAACCTGTGTTAGTTAGGTATACATGCTAATCTATGCATAGACTGCAATGATGGAGCTGCTAAATTCAGTAATATTAAGCAATTGTGCCTCAGTTTTTTTCATTGTTTTATATTTCTGAGAGAGCCAGTAATGTGCAGATCAGGAGCTCACTGACTCCCAGCACCCTGGCATATTTGTCTTTGTGCCAGGCTAAATGACAACAACTCAGAGAAGCAGAGCAACAGGGAATCCTGTGATTTTTGAAGTTTGGTATAACCAGTATCTTTGATACACATAATACTTCTGTTGGACGCTTAGATGTCAGAGCAAACTGGAAAAGAAAAGGATGTCTGATGCAATGTTTTCTAATAGAATTGGAGAACTGAGCCATATTTGTGACAGTGGGAGGGGTATCCATATAACAACCTCTAGTATAGGTTGTCCACTAAAGGCCCCTTTGCAGTTGCACAGTCTGTAAAAATGGTATGCCCACCACTGGCTTCAACCAAACATAAAAGTCTACAATACTGTTATGGCACTGCTGCAACTGCTGAAACTTCTGCAACCAATGGATGTTAACCACTTGCTGACCAGGTGTTTAAACCCCCTTCCTGGCCAGGACATTTTTCAGTATTCAGCGCTGCAGTACTTTGACTGACATTTATTCAGTCATACAACGCTGTACTGAAATTAATTTTATACCATTTTTTTTTCACCCGCAAAATCGCATAAAAAAATACCATACCCAAAATTGACCATAGGCGACACTTTAAAACTTTTACCGCTCATCAGTTTAGTGTTATCAGTGATTGATGGCCCTAGAATTATTGCTCTCACTGCGACGTTCGCGGCTATATGTAACATGTGCGGCGTAATGGGCTCAATCGTCGTTTTCGCATGGGGGGGACTTTTAAAAAAATCTGTTATTTTTTATTCTTTTTAATGTGTAACTTTAAAAAAAATTTGGGGAACCTTAATTTTTTTAACTATTTTTTTTCATTTAACTTTATTGCTATCACATAGGGGGCTAAGAATCCCCTTATGTGATAACAAAAAGGATGTGACAGGTCCTCTTCATGGAGATATCAGGGACCTTTACTGTCACCTAGGACCCCCCAAAGAAGCTGGTGAAGCAGAGATCTGCTTCATCAGCTTCTCTCCAGCGTCTGAAGCTGGAGAGTGACACAAGAATGCGGAAGTGATGTAACATACATCACTTCCGCATTCTGACAGCGAAGAGGGGGCCGGAGGGAGATTGTCTACCGATCTCCCTCTGATACCCTGATACAGAGGTTGTGCCCGGCTCGCATCGGGCACAGCGGAGCCTGGGACCAGCGTGACAGCGGGAGGGGGGCCGCGGACGTGGGGCACATGGACCGGCAGTTTATACAAGCGATCCCCCGGATCGCTTGTATGTTAACAGGCATCGCCGCCTGTTTTAAAATCTCACTCGTTTCCCGCTCGCGCATGCCGAGTGGCGCACACGAGTGGGCGGAGCTAACATGACGGAGGTTAAAGACAACAAATCATGATAGAAATGCAAAGGTTTTCACTGCTGGCTGTTATGCTGAACCTTGAGCATCAATGATTTCAGTTACTTACCCAGAAGAAATATCAGGAATGGGAGTTTGAACTTCAAAATCCCTGCATACTTGTTCTGGCTCATTGACTGATGTTGCTCATTGACTGGATGTATTAAAGTCAGTAAGCAATATAACAGCTAGGCATTTAGCATTTTCCAAAAGTGGTAGGTACATTACAACCCATATATATGTTTATAAGCTTGTTCTGCAATTTCCCAAAAATTTTAAATTCAGCAAAACCGAAAAATAACACGCTTTAAATGACCTGTTTATAGAAACATGGTAAGTAGAATTACAGTTTTTTTTTTTTGCTTTGAATAATGAATTGCCTTAAGATTTGTATGGCCATTAAATCACACATTTCAAGATGCTAATGTATATGTTTTCTGGTGTATATTTCTGCAAACCACTAATTTGTAAAAACTTATTATTGGAATACAGCATAGATCTCTGGTTGATGCATAGCATAGATAGTCTAGCCCAACGACTGAAATGCTTTTGTCTAAATAAAACATTCTACAGCTTTTCCAATATTCTGCCACAGCAGAATATTAGGCCCGATAAATACCATAAGGGGGTTTACACAACCTAAAGTATATCTAAACTGAAGAACAACCATTTAATATACAGTAGCGTAGCAGTCCTTAGATGTGGCAGCTGCATAATTTTCCTTTTTTTTTCCAAATTATAAAAAAAACCTTATAATCTTGACATAATTCAAGTCTATTTCCACTCTTGCAGCCAAATTTGGATAACACCTATTTTGTATTTGTTACATGTATCTAATTTGCATAGAATAATAAAAATAAATATATAAATTGCTGCTTGTATAAAACATACGCAATTCTCAAAGATGTTTTTTTCTGAATTTCCTCTGGAAGGCAAGGTAGGTGGGGAGGGTAACGTTTACAATAATTAACCCTGTCTGTAATGTGCTGGCAGATCTCATTATCAGTTGTAAACAAGTTTTTAGAATGATGTGTCCTAAAGATCTAAAAGCTTGGCTTCTTTCATTGTATGCTAATTAGGATTTGTTCAGTCTGTCCTAAAAAGAACGCAGTGCTGACCCTGAGACAGAATGTTGTTTGCTTCAGTCTGTCCTAAGCTTATTAGGGCAGTCACAGTTTCCTGTTACTGAAATTGAGAGCAGAGGCCTGCTAAATAGTTATATAGGTAAGACATAATAATTTTTTTCTTAGATATACTGTGTAAGTAGGAACACATAACACACATATAGTAGGAGTTTTCTCAATTTGGCAGGCAAAAGTGGAAATACACTCTTTTTTACTAGTAACTTTTAACTAGTACCTTGTAACTTTTAACAGTGCAGTTTAGTCCTATGCACTGCACTAATATCTCAAACAATGTTAACACCATTCCCAGTTCACTTCTGTGGGCTACTAAGCCTCTTCCCCTCTTTGTAATGTAAATAAGGAAAGGGGGAGATGTACTGTAGTCCAAATCAGGAGAGCAGCCTAGGGTGACACGGCTGCTTTTTTGATAGATAGCTCGGTATAGTGAGCATTGGCGTCCTAGGACAGAACTGCATTACTAGAAAGAGCACCAGATGAAAATAAAGGGTAAAAAAAGGTTTAAAATAGAAAAATAATGCAGTCACTACATTAAGGGATAGTAAGCTGCAATAGATCACATGTTATATTATTATAGCTGTAAAAATGCCAAATTTATGTTTAATACAGCTGAGCAGAGTACTTACAATTACACTATTAAAAAATTTACTCAAGATCTATTGAGAAACCCTGTGACTGCCTATTTAACTATTTTCTGAACTGGTTTGCTAACTTGTCAGGAGAAGAAATAAAGGCCATGACTTTGAAGGATGGAAACTTCCATTAGCTCCCAAAACCACAGTGACCCCCTACATCACACATAAAATCACAGTTCCTAATTATCCATTGGCAGACGTGAGATAATATAAATTCTCTCCCAATATCTTGTCCAGAATCTGCACCATATAGGTTTGTAGTTCTAGTTCAGTGCTGTACAGAATATCTATTATACAAGAGAATATTTTTAGATAAAATATTGTTTACAGTATATTTTAAGGGCACGCAACAGAAGTTCCATTTCACTGCACCCCCAACAGATTAAAAGAAAGTTGTGTGTGAATAAACTGTATTTTGCTCAATTCTATTCACATCTTCTTTTCTGTATTTTGGGACACCAGATGTTCCCGCTCTTTCATCTCCCCCTGTCATGTCCTTGTTTAGAATGCCGTGCAGTAGGTTTGAAACACAAACAAAAAGTGTTTTTTTCTATCATTTGAGCAGAGCTGCTGTCCTGCCATTTTCATGTGTTTTCTAAGAGCGAAATTCTCCTGTGTGTCTGAGACACATTTGTTCAGCCTGCTGTATATTATCAGCACCCTGGCATACCCCTCCCCTGTCATACAAGTGAAAAGATTAGCTTCTTTTAGAGTGACAGATCTTTAAATGCTAGAGAAGAACACGCTTCTGAAGCCTTTTGTCTGAGTTCTTCTGTGGATAAGGACTTGGCGATATTTGTGGAATAAACTTCAGGACAAGTTAGGACAATTTTAAACCATATTTTCAGGATTGAAGGGTATAAAGTGGAACTCCACTTTTTTTTTACATTTTTGGAGGATTAAGGCAGGGTTTTTATTCCTTACAAGGTTTTAAGTGGTAACTGTTAGCCTTGTGCAGGCTTCTCTTGTCACCCCAGGCCTACTGTGACACCCTTGATTCCTCTGAAGGATGAAAGTCCCAGTTAATTTCTGGGTAGTGAATATATTATATATCTTCCGGTGGTGAATCAACTAAGAGGTGGTCGACAAAATGCATTTGACTGGCCCTCTTAGTGATTTCTACATAGGAATAAACCTTTTTTTCTCTTTCAAATGTTTTCTATTTTGACCAATGTTGCAATGGCCCCAAGACGGAACCCTGGATCACGCAACTGCCAACCAAGGACCAAGCTATTTATTGATATTCTCTGGATGTTTATGAGGTACCGTATCGAATGGTTTTGCAAAATCAAGGTACAATATGTACACTGGTTTTCCTCCATCTAGGTTGCCAATCACCTCCTCATAGATGCTGTTTGGAGATCAGTGTCCCTGGTTAGCAGGTAACCAGGGACGCTGATCTCTCTGAAAGGCCACTGTTTTAGTTCATGCACAAGTAGTAAGCATCATATTTTACTTATTTGTTCCTACCATTAAATGACAGTCAAAATTCTAGTCCTTACTCTTAACATTTCTGGCCTTCACTGTTGCAGCATCCTTCTTGCTCTTCAACTGGAAAGTCTCTCACCTCTACAATATATCTGGGTCTCACCAGGGCTCTGTGGGGTCTCACCATCCTGGTTAAACCCGACAGCCCGGTGAGACCCCACAGGCCTGAGTGGGGCCTCATGTTTAGGTTTCGCCTAAGGCCTCGCAGTACTCTAGAGCCGCCTCTGAATATATCATACTTGCTACAGAATGTATCTTTACCTTCAACCATTCCTAATCCTCTACCCCTGTCCAACAGTCTTTTTTATTGTCTCACAATGGACCTGATACAAAAATGTAACTTAATATGTTCTGCCTTTCAAAACCCATCCATAACTCTTTCCCAAACAGCCTACTACTATCCTCCTTGTTCATAACTTTGGCAAACTAGTGGACTCTAGATTTATCATGGCAGCTCCTATTTCCTTTTAAAACAATAATGAATCCAGATCAAACATGTATAAATTATTCAGCAATGTATCTCAAAGTAAATGTTTGCTCAAACACTTACTGTCATCATGTTTTCAGCTGGCTCCAACTCTCAGCTCAGCTTCCCTGAACCTCCTGTCCAGTACAAGATCACAAGGGAAACCACAATCTCGAGCAGCTGTCCATCTACTAGCTTGGGGAAGGGAGGAGGGAGGAAGGGGCAGAGAGGAGCAGGGATCAGGGAAAATGGCTTATTACACACCTTACTAGCATACACAAGGGTGGCTCCACAGGACCCTGCAAGGGAAAGGAGCCACCCTACAACAAGATATCAGGCCAGTGCTCAGGGAACCAGCTGATCCTACAAAACAACTAAAACTTTTAAATATCAAGGGGCAGCACGTCCATTGTAAGTGATTTAATTAAAATTTACCCAGAAACTTACTTTCACCACCTCCAGTCCCTGCCAATATACTTACATATTATACAGTATCTCATTCTATCATATTAGATTTTAGGCTTGTTCAGAAAGGGCCTTTTGTATTCATTCCTTTCTTCCCTCCTTTATTAATTTACACTAATTTTCTGTTTGTAATTTGCACCCTCTTTATTTTTAATGCACATTGCTGTATGATATGTTGCACCTTTATAAATAAAGGATGATATTAGTTATACCAGTTCCTCTCAGGTAAACTTCATGTATATGAATTAGTCCTCGAAATTGTGAAATGGCTAAGCTAATCTGATAAATGAAGCATTAGTTATCATCATCATTATCATCTGAGCTGTTCAACAATTCAGGATGAGTTTCAACACCATCTGGCAGTGTCAAACTTGGTCCTGCTTTCCATTATCTCCTCACTATAACAGGAGGCTTTACTGACCAACGGGAATGTATGGGAGATGGAAGGGGAGCCCAATGTTCAACACTACCAGAAAGTATTAAAACTTGCTTGTTGCTTGCTTACCAAAAGATTTGTGGCACTAGTGCTGCTAAAGAAGGTTTCTTGGTGCCTGCATTGTAGTTTTGCAGACTGTTCAATTCCCTTTTTAGGACTAAAGGGTGTATATTTTGTAATCCAGATTAAACTTGGAGAAGCACATGTTACACTGGCTGCAGTTTTCATTTTGTTTTACCCAATTAAGTCACTACCACCACTGTAAGTTGCAAGTTTTTATTTACCACTTCAGGGATGTAATGCATATATAAACATTATGGTCCTAAAGTGGTTAAAACCATGATCGTGACATAAACCTGATCAAGTGGCTCTAGAGCTGCCCGGATCACTTGTATAAAACTGAAAAGGGCACTGCCCCCCCCACCCCCTGCTGCCAGCTGTACCAGGCTGCTCTGACCTCCCTCATGTGGGCCCGTGGGTGGCATGGCAGGTCTCTGCTGCTGGACCAATGGCTGATCTCCCCTGTGGTTACTAAAGTGACCATATGTGACATTATGAATCTAATAGTCTCCCCAAAGAGGAAGTGTCACTACCTCTGTGCTATCACCTAGAGGGTTTGTTAGTACCCTAACAAAAGCTAACAGTAAAAAAAAAAAAAATTAAAGCGACATGTAATAATAATAAAAAAAAAAGTAAAACCCTTCACCCTCACTTACAAGCATATACAAACACACACCAGATTTGCCTATGTGTTAAAACGACAGTTGCACCACACATTACATATTCCATTGAACAATGGCATGAACAATAAAGGCTTTTATAGCGTCAGCTTTGGGCAAATTTGGATACCAAAGCATTTTGATTTGATTAACAAATATAATGACAATATTTATGACGCAGAGTGCTTTTAGCATACTACATGTAATTCAGGTAGAATTACATGTATTATAATAAAACAAATAGCAATTTGCAGATTGTAACACTTAGCAATCATTATTTCCTTATCTGAGTCTATATAACTGATTGTTATATGTTGCTCAGTTTAACTTCATCATTATCAGGTCAGTAAACTACAGAAATATATTCAAATCTTACAGGATCAAAAGACCTATCAACAGCATGATGTAGCAAAACACATTTATGCATGCCAATCATTTTAATAAAACTGATAAATGTTTTCAGATAGAACATATTTTATATAGAACTTGTTTTTTTTTGCTTATCATTCCTTTTGATGCCACGTTGAGTCATATATTTGAAAATAGAATATTAATATGAAAATGAAGCACAGCTTATTAAATGTAATACACTATATTATCAAGTTTGATGCATTTGACACTAGATTACAAAGTAGACTATGTTAATATGTATCAATTTCGGGTTTCAATGATGCAAGCGGGTATGCAAATGAAGACAGTTATCAATTATCATTGTCATCCAAGTGGAAGGAATCTTTCTTTTACTCCTCCTGCTGCCAATTACAAGTACTCTTTGCGCACAGTTTTGATGCAAATTATGTTAAGACAATGAGTAGAATCACTGCCGCTTAACATATTAGCATAAAAGTTATGCATTATCCATATGGAGCATATGGGACGCATTGAAGTCACATGCACATATGTTAAATGAGGCGTACATTCTACAACACATTTGTTGTCAGCTTTAAGTTGTGTTTCTATATTAAATCTGGTGCTTACGACTTATTTTATTAAGCAATTCTAAGACAAGATGCACCTTATTTCATGCTTAATGGCCAGTAAAGTGCCATATTTTTGAAGCATTTAACAAATATGGTTTCTTATCCTTACATAGGTACATTAAAGGCAATATATTTAAAAGTGAAGGCACTAACTCCTAAAAATGCTACTTCCCTACATATTTTCAGGGACATTTATTATTCTACATGTGTAATGAATTCAAAGTGATGTGATTAATTCTCACTTGTCATATGGAATTATGTATTTTAAGCAGGATTCATTACTAACTGGTCTTTGGGGTGGGAAAAGGGCAATTGAGTTAGCTTATCTTGGAGGAAAATAAACTGCAGTCAATATGGCAACTGTTCTTTTATGCAATCAGACATAATTTTCTTGGTCCCCACACATAGGGGCCTATTCACGAAGCTGCCAAATCTCCTTCCCTGCCGAGACTCCGCCGGGATGCATTGCCGTCCGTATGTACTCAAACGGGCACAGTTCCTTGTGGCCGCGGCTGCAAGGAGCTGTGCCCGTCTGAGCTGCTTCTCTCCTATCTGCCTCCTAGCTCCAGAGTCTCAGAGAGAGCAGAGTGATCTCTCTGTGACTCCGGAGCGTCTCCTGACACCCTCTGCGCCCCTCCTGACACCCTCTGCGCCCCTCATGAGACCCTCTGCGCCCCTCATGAGACCCTCTGCGCCCCTCCTGGGACATTCCGCACCCCTCATGACACCCTCTGTACCCCTCCTGAGACCCTCCCGGGGCATTCCGCACCCCTCCTGAGACCTTCTGCACCCCTCTTGAGATCTTCCGCACCCCTCCTAACACCCTCCGCACCCCTCCTGAGACTTCTGCACCCCTCCTTGGACATTCCGCAACCCTCCTGACAACCTCTGTACCCCTCCTGAGACCCTCCGCACCCCTCCCGGGACTTTCCGCTACCCCTCCTAAGGTCCTCCGCTCCCCTCCTGAGACCTTCAGCTTCCCCCTGGGACCTTCCGCTCCCCTCGTGAGACCTTCCGCACCCCTCCTGAAACCCTCTGCACCCAGGACCGGATTTGTTCTCCCTCCTGCCCCAAGTCCACGTTCTTCAATGCGCCCCCCTCCCCTCCATCCAGCCCCCAACGCAGAATGTCAACCGGATAGCGGCGGCGACAGGGTTAGTTTGAATTTATTTTATTGTTTTTTTTTTTTTAAACTTTTTTATCACTTTTTTTTTACTTTTTACTTTTTATTTTTAATTTAATTATTACTACTTATTATTTTTTTACTTATTTACTCCATCCTGAAGACAGCGGCGGCCAGTGAGGAGAGATACTTGGCGGCAGCGATGGGAGGACAGAGCCGGGAGACGGAGCTGGGAGGAAAGAGCCAGGAGACGGAGCCAGCATGGAGAGAGATGGATGCGGGGTGGCGGCGGGGGGAGGATGAACACCCTGCAGTCTGATTACAATTGATCTTGGTGACAACGCCAGGATCACTTGTAAAATAACAAGGCGCTTCCCCGCTGTACATTTAGCCCGGCTTGTGTAAAGCAGGACTAAATGTAGAAGACAAATTACCGCCTGGCGCCCAGAACTCCATGTTCCGGGCGTTGGGAGACTACAAACCGCTGCCGCCCCTCTGCTCCCTGCCGCCCCGAGGCCAGGCCTCGGTGGACTTGTGGGGAATCCGCCCTTGCCTGCACCCCTCCTGAAACCCTCTGCAAACCCTCCTGGGACCTTCGGCACCCATCCTGAGATCGTCTGCACCTATCCTTAGGACTTCATTGCTGTGATTTGTAGTTCTCAATAGCTGATGGTATTGTTCTGCACTACTTATTGTCCTCTATAGCTGGTGGTATCCTGCATTGCTGTATAGGAGGAAGTGTGTGGTGCGAGGAAGTGTGTGTGTGTGTGTGTGTGTGTGTGTGTGTGTGTGTGGGGGATGCTGGTGATATAGTGCTCACTTTTATAGTGGTGAGGGGATGCTGGTGGCATTCTGCATAGCTGACTTATTATAATGTAATGCTGGGACTTGTAGTCCCGCATAGCTGGTGTTATACTACATTGCTGTATGATGATTATACAGCAATGCAGAATAGCTCCAACTATGTAGGACTACAAGTCTCAGCAATGCATTATATTTTTAAGTAGGGATGCACCACTGCCAATACTGGGCATTTTCACAAGTACTCATACTCGTGAAAATGCCTCGATACTAAACGCAGATACCGGTGTTCTTATGATAACGCCGATGTAGTCGAATTTGCCGACCTCAGCATCTGCGCTTACACACAGACCAGTATTATCGAGGAAACCGGGATTTATTCACAAAGTATTTTGTTTAAATCGTTAATTGTGACTGTTCATAATATTCCATCCATCATTCATGGACGGTGTATTATTAACGGTCACAATTAACCATCACAAATGAATACTTTGTAAATAAATGCCGGTTTCCTCTGTAATCCCGTCTGTACATAAACACAGATACTGGGTCAGCGTTCTCGACAGAACAACGGCACAAAAAATTTAAACAAGCGGCTGCCCAAGGTCCCGCACTTGCTGGGGACCTCGGCACTCTTTCTGGCACGACCTTCATGGTCTCTTGCACCGGGCCCTGAAGGTTCTAGTTACGCCACTGCCTGTACAGCTCCCGAACGTGGCAGAGCGGCTCAGTCGAGCCGAACGCATATGCCTTGGCTCGGCTGAGCCGCGATGAAAGCGGAAGCTGGCCGAGCGGCCCGCCAATAGCTTGCTTCTGACAGCTGGGCGGAGCCAGCCGTGATCTTACGGCTGGCTCCAGCCACTTGCAGAGAGATCAGCGTCCCTGGTAACCTGCTAACCAGGGACACTGATCTCCAAACAGCAAACTCTCCCTGGCGCTCCGGGAGTCTCATGCTCCCGGCCGCAAAGGAGAGAAACACTGCTGTTTCATTTTTTTATTTATTCTGACACGCAGCCGTGTCAGAATAGAAAAAATAAATTGCCCATTGGAATGCATTGCTAGATTCCTATTGGCTATTTCAATTTGCAATAGCCAATGGTAAACTAGCATTGTCCTCGGCATTGGGAGGGTGCTTTTCCAGGCCCCCCTCCCCCTGGAAAGTTCTTAAAGTCCTTTGCCAAGTCCTTAAAGTGACATTAAAGTCAGCCTTCTTTTCCCCCATTCCCAATCCTGCTGTAGGGACTTACCTTAAATAATGTCTCTTAATTCGATCATCTTCTTCTTTACTGTCCTTTTCAGCTGTCCTTCTAGCGCTGGTGCTGGTCTCTGCAGCCAAAGATCCCTACCTTCTAGTGATTTTTCATTTCATTGACTTTACTTCTGCTTTAAGTATAACAATGACTGGCAGGCTGCAACAGAGCCAGAATTTCACTTCCAGTAATTTCCTGGACTACAATTACCAGCTATGTTTTCAGCTTCTTCCCCCACGATGACTGTACTGAGCAACAGGATGAAAAGGATGCATCATTACACAGCACTGTTCAGCAGTGGTAAAAAAGAGGGAAGGCTGATAATACTTTGATAACCTTCACAGGCACAATAGAGTGTTGTTATCTCAACACAGGAAGTGAACCTTCTGGACTTTTAGTGGCAGGATCAATACCACATTTAAAAAAAAAATACTAATAGAGTTCACAAAAGGGTACCAACATTCACAAAAGTGTACAAACAGAGCTTTAAAGAATATAAAACACAAAAGCATACAAAACTACACTGTAGCCCTCCCCCAATACACACACGCACACACACATTATTATACAGGATTTATATAGTGCCAACAATTTGCACAGAGTTTTGCAAAATGGAGGGAGACAATACAGTTACAATACAATTCAATACAGGAGGGTTAGGAGGGCCCTGCTCGTAAGAGCTTACAATCTAGTATAAAAGTAAACATAAAATTAGTGACACAAAAAGAATGTAACACTATGGGAGTTATTCACAAAAGGGTGAAGAGTTTGGAGAAGGCAGGAGAAGTGAACAATCTAGGACAACATAGCTGAACTGGAAAGTGAGCTGAATTGGAGAATTTTTCTAAATCAGCTATGTTGTCCTAGATTGTTCACTTCTCCTGCCTCCTCCAAACTCTTCACCCTTTTTTGAATAACCCTGTTAGATTTACATGCATTATGGCTACTAGATGTAGCCAAAGAGTATAGGAATTTCCTATGCTCCTCAGCTACATCCAGTGGCCAAGTAGTGTGAATCTAAAAGTCAGATGTTTGCAAAACCACCTATTTGAGTATTACACTATAAAGGGCATATTCTAAAAGCAGTGAAGGTGACACCAAACATTCACTGGTGGTAAATCAATATCTGTCATTTAAAACACAAGCACTAGGAAGATTTTCCTGCAAAGGATGTTTGGTGAATCTCAGATTAATTGATTTATACATTTGCCTCTAAATGTGGTTTATTTGTACTTAGAAGGAACTTAGAACCAATGTAAAGAGAAATATTATATAGTAGAAAATCAATTCACATATGCTATGTCTTCTCAAGCATTGCCAAGAAATGTCACAATCAGAGAACCGAGTCCGGAGCTCATCCTTTAAGAAGCACCAGGCCCACACCTTTCTCTATCAAATTGTAAGCCATGCCTAGCTGGAATTTTACATTATCCGGGGCTATATTTTCTCACATTGTGTTTTTACAGCCCCTGCCATGGTAAGACAGAAACAGCAGTAAAAAAAGGAGTGCACTATATATTTTATTGATCTATCACATTTTGAATGTCTGTGCTAATACAGTGTAAGTCTGTAGCAAAAGCTTTTCTAAGCAGACATAAATTCCATAAATGTGCAGCCAGACTTCAGTAGGTTTTGTCTCCCTTTTTTTTTTCATATCCCAGTGATGAGTTCATTATGTTCAAAGTATATTAAAGGCTCAGTGGTCTGACACAGAAATACAAGGCCTTTCATCAGCTCAACACTTCTACCAGTCTGGTCTGAAAACTCACACAGAACCTCAAGTCCTGGATAATCTTATAGTGTGAGCTCTGGATTATAAATAAGTGAAATCTTTCTATGAACACAAGGATGGATTTTGTTTAGATATATTTATTGCTTCTGTTGTTTGGCTGTTTCAGTTTAAGGGTTTTTGCCATCTTATACATCTTTAAAATTAACCAATTAGTGTCAGATTTCTGGATATCTTAGTAGCTTCTTATATTTTGGCAGTAAACTGCATTGTCATCCAGTGTACATTGTAATGGATTGTTTAGAGTACATACAGCATTCTTGAATAAAGTTCATAAAAGGCAAAACATGGATTTGTTTTTAATTGGGGTAGCTAAACGTTGGCTTTCCAGCTGTGGTAAAACTACAAATCCCATCATGTATCTGCATCTGAAAGTCATGCCTGTGGCTGTCAGTCTTGCAATGCCTCATGGAATTTTTAGTCTCACCACAGCTGTTATGGAAGGTTGTAGCACAGGGGTGGGCAATTAATTGTCTTAAGGGGCCACATGATGAACTGGGACTGTTGTGAAGGACCAAACCAATAGACATTGTTGGTATGAGGACTTCACAATTATGCCATGTGCTAATCACATGGTTCTGTGCAATAAATGCACAGAACCGCACACTGCACCCAATTACAGTGCGGCAGATGCATTGCGTTGTCATTCATTTACCCCAAACGCACCTCCTGGTCGCAATGTGATTGACTGCACCGCAGCTCGCTGTATCGCAATACCGTGTGTTGCAGTATGATGCGGCAAACATTTTTTTTGCATGAAACGCAACTCACTTGCTGCACTGAAATGCACGGTAGGTGCGTTGTGCAGTACTGTGCATTAATTGCATGGAACCATGCGATTAATAAACGGCATAAGTGTGAACAGACCCTGCATAAAGCCTTATTGTCCCCACATAGTATGTGGCACATACCTTATTTTCCTTTGTCCTGATAGGCCAGAGACAAGTGCCGGGAGGTGGAGCAGGCTGCCAAGGAGAATGGAAGAAGATACTCTTCTGTCCTCCTGTAATGCTGGGGGCAGGAATACATTTGATGTCGCTGGGTGGTCCTAGCATCCAATGACTGCAGAGGAGGTGGACCCGTTCTAGTAAATGAAGAGGGCCACAGTCCAGACATGGACTGATTATCCACCTACGCTGGGCTATGGCTTGTGGTGGATGCACCAGCCTTGAAGGCCAGCGCATCCACTGTCAGCCAGCCATAACTGAGCCCAGATTGGCGATCAGTCCATGTTCAGATCACGGGTCAGACAGGCACAGACAAAGGGCCAGATTCGGCCCATGAGCCATAACATGCCCAGGTCTGTTGTAGCACAAGAAAGTGTGAATTGATGACCCTCATTCAGGTGAAGTAGGCTGTGTACGAGAGTCTGTGCTCTTCGTATTGAGAGGACCTGTTGGAATAAGAAAATGTTGCCGGAATAAAGTTTAGGCACAAACCTGCAGTAGGTTCAAAAAGCCTGCAGATGTGTCCATGGCCATTCTGACTGCCAAAGCTTCAGTACTTTCAGTGTCAAAGCTTGCTTGGCCATTTCTGCCTCCTGAACATTCCTATTGGCCAGAGAGGCATTTTATCACAGTAATGGGCCTATAAAAATTTCTGCTGGAAAGACAATGGTCAATATCCATTTCGTTACTCAATATTCAATATTTCCTGATAAGTCTTACATATCATACCACTCTAGGCCTTATTGTACACTGGCTATTCGGATGGGATTCAGATCATATATTAAAACATAAAAAAAATCAGTATAACTTGCCACAATGCCATCAGCTGCTTGTGCGGGTGCAGAAACTGTCATACAGAGCTTCCTTCACCATGGACTCCAACCTGTGGCACACTACTTTCTTTAATAAAATAATAATAATACCTATCAGTCAAAACATATAAATATAGCAAAAATAGTAAAACTGCCTACCCCTCATATAAATAAATATGGGGCCGGATTCATCCTTGTCTTTCTCAGAATGTGTATTACAAGGTAACAAATCGGCTTCAATTTCTAGGATGAATTTATAGATGACATCAGCAGGGGTAAGACACAAATGGTCCCATTAAGAAAGTACTCATTAGATCACCTTTATAAATGAGCTATACAAACCAATGAAGTTGTAGTTTGTTTGGCGGGAAAGAAAATAAGTTGGTCACTCTAGCCCAGAGAGGTATTCATTTCCCGGAAGCACATGTCATTTATAAGATTACTAGATGCAGCTATTAATCTACAGTTATATGTCTACATTTAAATGTTGCGCCATGTGCCACCAAATCATAAAACACTAACCTGAATCACAACACTGCTGCAGGTACCAATCATGGTCCATTTACAATGATCAAGGTAACTCTCCCCCATGATCGCACACACCGTGGCCATCCTATGGACTATGGAGCCTATATTTAACCATCTGCTGCCGTCCTGGCCATCCCCATTAATGACACAGGGCATGATGCACCAGCGGCATGGAGGCACACTGCGTATGCACCACCTGGGTGGGCCCTGCGCACGTGCATCAACTCCTTGGTGCAAAAGTGCTATAATATTTTGTAATACGTGTGTCTCTGTCCTGTTTTTAATTCAATACACAAATAGGCTTTTTTTTTTATTAGTTATACTGAAATAGGTATTCAATTTCTACCTAAAAGATTTCAACACCTAAAGATTCATCTTGTTCTTGGCCAGGAAATCTTTAGTAAGTTTTACCTTATTTTAATTTTAAGAAGCATTGACCCATCAAAATCCATTAACCAAAGTGCTCACTTAATTGTAAATGGATATTGATTGTCAGCCATGGATTAGTAATGTTCTTGAACACCTTCAAGCAGCTACATTAAACATTGTTTAGTCTCCAGATACTGATGCATACTTACTTATGTCCAGTCTATTTAAGGTAACCGACTGGAAATTCTCCTATGTATTTACAAGTTAGTAGTGTAAGAATATAAAACTGAGTTTTAAAGAAAAGTCGCTAAGGGACTCCATGGGATTGTGTTGTCCATTGTAATGTAATAGTAATATTATTGGTAATAGCATGGGCTTTTTTTTTTTTGCTAGATTTAATAAGTTATATGGGACTACATTATAATCTTGTGAATAAAAAATAAATTGACATGTAATTTCAAAATCTTCCCTTTAGATTGGCATGCAGCAACCAGTATATGTTTCTAGTACCATATACTGGGTTCATGTTATCAATAAATCTTGGTGGAATTGTTAGATCTTCTGAAGCTGCCCATACACTAGTAGATTTCCAAAGGAATTTTCGTACAAAAAAATCTAGGCAGAACATTTAATAATGCCATGAGCAACTTGTAGAATGTTGTTCAAAACTTCATTTGATTTTTTATTTTTTTGCATGTAATTTTTTATTGAAAGTTTAACAACATTACAAAACAGGCAGATGTGTCGCCAGTATTACACGTTTGCAGTATTGAGAAATAGCAGAAATGTTATGCAGGTAAACATCAACAAAATACCAAATATAAGCATAAGTATTACATTCACTTACGAGACCATAGTAGATAATATACATACGTTGTTATTATTGAGGGATCAAAGGAGCATAGCATGGGTTAAACTAGGTAACGTCTTGCTGAGGAACGTCAAAGGACATCTAGGGGTCCCAGGGATGCAGATAATTTAGCCTTGTGGTACCACTCCGTATCCTTGAATAGGGACACCACTTCTTTGAGTTGACTGAAAGATAGTTCCTTGGTTAGGGATGGGGTCCAGGTGGTGAAAAAATTGTCTGTCCGGGAGCAGCTATATTGGGCGTCCAGTTTTTCCAGGGATAGTAGTTTATGGAGGAGGTCAGTCAGATTGGTTATAGAAGGTGGGGTCGGTGATAACCAGTGTGACAAGATGGCCTTTTTGGCAGCAATTAAACAAATATGTTCCCATCGAGAGGGTTTTCTCGCAGTGGGTGACGTGGATGGGTTAATGACATGAAAAAGGCAGAGGGCTGGATCGACGGTCCTGTGAGTGTCAGAGCCAGTGTTCATATAAGCTAGGATGGAGGACCAGAACAACTGAATGGAGGGGCAATACCAGATAAGATGTTCTAAGTTGGGGCAGGGAGCATGACATTTGGGGCATGATGTCAGTCAGTCGGATGGGGTGGATTTGTATCTAAGATTGAATCCGTAGTACGCTCTGTGTATTAGTTTGAATTGGAGTTCCCTCCATACCTCACAAACAATAGTCTTCTGCAGGGAGAGCCATCCTTTTAGCAACAGGTGTTCAGTGTCTTCCAGAGGTAGTTTAAGAAAGTCTGACCATTTAATGACATGTGCGGGAAAGGCATTCGAGGATTTAAAGGGGATTGTTGAGCGGATGGTGCTGATGAGGTCAGAGAGTGGCATTTTTTCGTTCGGGGAGGCTAACAATCTCTGAAAGGGCCCTTGGGTCAAAATGTTCCCCACAAGTGGAAGTTGTGTGTTATGAAATTACGTATTTGGGCGTATTGGAGGAAGTGAGTGTTAGAGACGGCGGCGGCGTTTTGTAATTCTGCAAATGTTTTGCAACGTCCCTGAGGGTTTAGAAGGTCTTTAATTGTAGTGATACCCCCAGTCAGCCAGTGGGAGAAGACCGGCGAAGCATTTCCTGCGGGGAAAGCCGGGGAAGACGTGAGAGGCATCAGGGGAGACACCACCCCCAGGATTCCAAACAGTTTCCTAGCTTCCCTCCAAGTGATCACAGTGTCCCTCAGGAGAATGTTACTTTTACTGGTGGGGGGAAGGGTTCTCCACGGAGTATGAATCACACCTCATAGGGACCAAGGCGAGACTATAAGTTGTTCCATGGGTGTGTTGGTGAAGTAAGATGTGTCATGCAGCCAATCTCTTACATGTCTGAATAAACTTGCTAGATTATATAATCTAATGTCCGGTATGTTAGCTCCTAGGAGGTTTGAGGGTAGTTGGAGTTTTCTTAATGCTATCCTAGGGCGTTTCCCTCTCCAGATAAATTTAGAAAAGGTTTTGTTTAACAATCTGATGTCTTTATGTTGTAAGAGCAAAGGGATTGTCTGCATCGGGTATAGAAGACGTGCAAAACTGATCATCTGAATTAAATGACACCTACCTAGCATGGAAATTTGAAGTTCGCGCCAGCGATGTAGTTCCTGAGTAATCTTAAGGATTAATGGGGCATAGTTAAGGTTATATAGGTCAGCGGCCCTGCAGGAGATGTGGATTCCCAGATAGGTAATGTGATGTTGTTGCACTTTGATGGTCATGTCAGAGGGCCAGGAGGAAGTATCCAATTATTGGGAGGCAACATCAGTAGTTCACTTTTGTGTAAATCGATTTTCAGGCCGGAAAATGAACGAAAGTGGGATATATGCTGCATAATTTTAGGTATCTGGGAGGATGGATCTGACAGAAGGAGAATGATGTCAGCAGCAAATAGTGCAATTTTTAGTTTCTGAGAGCCTAGTTGTAGACCTGAGAAGAATGGAGCCGATGAAAGGGATCGGGATAGCGGTTCCAGGGCCAGATTAAATAGGAGTGGAGATAGAGGGCAACCCTGTCTTGTGCCTTTGTGTAGGGTGCAGGGATCCGATATGGCTGTGGAAGTGAGTATGCTTGCCCTGGGGGAGGAGTACATAGTGGATACAAAATGCAAAAAAGTACCTTGAAAGCCCATACGCTGCAAAACAGTAAACAGCCAGTCCCAGTTCACATTGTCAAAGGCCTTCTCCGCATCCAGGGCCAAAAGAGCCCTTGAGTGCGGAGAAGTCAATTTCAGCCTACGACTTTCCAAGGCTAGTAGGATTTTACGGACATTGGTCACTGCGGCCCTTCCATTGACAAATCCCACCTGATCAGGAGAGATGAGCTTTGGCAGCATGGCAGCCAGTCTATTTGCTAAGATTTTTGAGAGTAATTTGGCATCTACATTGAGTAGCGATATTGGTCTATAAGAACCCGCCTGTAATGGGTCCTTTCCCTTTTTTGGGAGCAGGCAGATGTATGCATCCTGAAACGTAGGGGGATATTGGTGATTGCTCAGTATGTATTGGTAAAGGTCTTTCAACGTGGGGGAGATGTCAGAGGATAATATACGGTAGAATTCAGCCGTAAAGCCATCTGGGCCTGGTGCTTTGGACCTAGGGGAATGTTTGATGGCTTCCTCAATTTCAGTCAGTGATATATCCTCATTAAGAGCGGATAGTTCATCTGGGGATAAAGTGGGCAGGGGGGTATTATCTAGAAAGGAAGAGCCAGCGACCTTGTCCCCTTGATCATAACCATAAAGGTTGTGGTAAAATTTACTGAATATGTCGCTTATTGAGGATGGATCAGTGTGTATCTTCCCTGAGTCGTCCATTAGTCGAGTGACATGTGTGGGTGTATATCTCCCATGTGCTAGATTGGACAGGAGTTTACCCGATTTATTACCGAATTTGAATAGTGCCAAATCCCTAGGGGATCTCAGAATCAGGTCGTGTTGGTGAAGCCAGTGGTCGCACGCTTGCTTAGCCGTCAGCCAAGAGGACCTGGTATCCGGTGTGGGCTTATGCTTGTAATTAAGATAGTTCCTCCTGGCTGCCTTGCTAGCTTCCGCATACCTGTCCCTCACCATGCGTTTCTTGGAAGTGGAATATGCCAGCATTCTGCCTCTTAACACCGCCTTTGCAGTTTCCCAGAACAGAGCCGGTTCAGATACAGTTGCATGTTATCAGTCGCATATTCACCCCACCATCGTTTGAGCTCACATTGGAAAGTTTCATCTTGTGCTAAGTACGATGGGAACCGCCAGATAATGGGGTGATTCTGCGTACCAATGTTTTTGACAGTAATCATAACAGGGGCATGATCTGAGATAACCATGTCATCAATATGAGTAGATACTACATTAGGTAACAATGAAGGGGTAGAGAAAAACATATCTATACGTGATAGAGCATTGTGTGCATGAGAGAAGTGAGTGTACTCACTGTCAAGAGGGTGTAAGTACCTCCAAAGGTCTACCAGTCCAGTAGCTGCCAAACATGTTTGGAAGTGAGAGTCCTGGGGGTTGACTCGTGAGTGGGGGTTACAATGTTCCCTGGTCCGATCCTCTTGTGGAGAAGACACTGCATTCAAATCCCCGCCAATCAGGAGAGGGCAATTAGAGGGACGGGTGGAGAGATGTGTGAGTAGGCGATCAAGGAAAGGTTTGTTATCCGAGTTGGGGCCATACACATTCCAGAGGTCCAGAGACTGGTTGCCTACTTGTAGGGACAGAAAGGACCATCTACCCTCTTTTTTGTCGTATCGATGGTCAATAACTGCGTTTGGCAAGGATTTGTTGATAAGTGTGATCACTCCCGCTGAGCGCCCACTGCCGAAGCACCTATAGCAGTCCCGACCCAAGATTGCTTGAGGCGAGATATGTCGGCTTCCTTAAGGTGGGTTTTCTGGAGGAGTGCAATGTCGACACTAAGGCTCTTGAGGTGACAAAGAATCTGCCTTCTTTTGTTGGGCGATTTGAGGCCCTTGACGTTCCATGTGATTATGTTCAGGGGGGTTCCCATTTAACCAATAGAATCAGATGAAAGATAAAAGGTGAGAAGATGACGTCGTGAGGAGGTGCACTACCGGGTGTCCCATTGCTCCTGTAATGCCCAGGGGTGCTAAGCTCCGTGGATGAACAGGCAGTTGAAGTATGAGTTTCTTGTCCCTCTATGTTAGCGGTAAGGTGAGAAGGATCCATGAACAGAAGACCATGGTGTTGGACTGCGGTTTCGTAGTAAGTGTAAACTGTCGATGGTTTGGTCACAAAACAAACAAAAACTCAGAGACAAAAAAATAACATAATAAAAATAAGAATAAGAAAAGAAAAAGAAAACGTATCCTTTAGTACGCACTTCCTTTTTTCCCTAGTGCGACTGCTCTCTGACAGACGGAGGTTGGGAGCCAAACTGACACCCATTTAACCTGATCTGTAGCTCGGTGGGGATTGGTCACCGTGAGAGCGTGTTCTCCGTCCCGTCTTTAAAAGATTGGCCGATAATAGTCAAAAGTGTATAACAGAAAAAAGCAACTAGTAACTGAATAAACAATTGAGTAGAATGAAACAGTACCTGCATGACTTAGGCATCCGACCTCAACGCCCATGGCGTGAATGTCCATTACCCCGAAGGGAAACTTTTCCCGCACATCCTGGGACCACTTCAGGCTTTTTTCTTCCTTGGTGGGCTCTTTATCGGAGATGAGGACGATGTTTCATTCTGGGATTCCAGGAACCTCTGGGCTTGAGCGGCGGAGGAAAAACTCCAGATTTTACCATCTTTGGTGGAAAAGCGCAGGACCGCCGGATACTGAAGCGCAAGTTTCACTCGTCTATGAACCATGATTTGGCAGACCTCATAAAACGATTTTCTCATCTTAGTGGCTTCAGCGGAATAATCTGCTGCGTTCCTTAACTATAAAGAATGTAACAAAAAATGCAAACTAGAAATCCGGGCAGCTAAAACCGAGTGTGAAAGGCATATCGCCATAGATAGTCAAAAAAGAACCCCAACAAATTCTACCAATATATTAACAGTAAACAGGTGAGAAGGGATAGGCCCAATAAAGGATGAAAGCGGGAAGCTAGTCACAAACGACAAGGAGAGGGCCGAGGCGCTGAACGCTTTTTTCTCCTCAGTATACACCCAGGAGGGAAACGGGTTTGACACACATGATAAAACTCCCAGTTTAACTCAAAAT
>NW_017306763.1:770352-795735 GCF_000935625.1 Nanorana parkeri | reverse complement strand
ACCAAACTAATTAGGGGTATGGAGGACCAGAGCTACGAGACAAGGCTACTAAATTTAAACATGTTCACATTGGAGGTGAGGAGATTAAGGGGGGATATGATTTCCATGTACAAAATGTTCAATGGTGGTAACAACATTAGCGATAAACTGTTTAAAATTAACTCCATTACAAAAACTAGAGGCCACCACCTAAAATTGGTGGAAAAAAAATTCCAGCACAAGGGGCGAAGGGGGTTCTTCACAGTAAGATCAGTTAGGGTCTGGAACTCACTGCCACAGGCGGTGATTTCAGCAAAGAATGTGGAATTGTTCAAGAAACTTTTGGACGATTTCTTAAGGGACCGTAATATACAGGGGTACAGGTACTCCTAGATTGAGATCCTAATAGGTTGGACTTGATGGACTAATGTCTTTATTCAACCTCAAATACTATGAAGAGAAGTAGTTTAAGTCCTTCCACCACCAGATTACGTTGGGCCCGGTACGTTTGAAAGATGGTGTGTTTATCATGGTAATCCAGGTAGCGCACGATAACTGGCCTGGGTTTGTTGTCATCTCTAAGCTGGCCAATTCTATGAGCTCTTTCCAACAGGGCAGGCGCCGTCAAGGCCCATGACTTTAGGAATAGCATTGGCGCAAAAAGGGCGTAAATCGTGAGTCTTGATCGACTCTGGAATGCCAATCACTCTCAAATTGTTGTGCCGAGACCGATTCTCCAGGTCATCTACCTTATCCTGTAAGGTTTGCAACTGCTTGGCCATATCCCCGCGTGTGTGCTGCGTTTCAGCGGCGTGTTCCTCCAGCTTACTGACTCGCTGCTCCATTTCCTGCAGGTGGCGTGTGTGCTTGTCAAGAGTGGCATTTAGTTTTCCCAGGTGATGCTGCAGGGAATCATTAATAATGGAGGCCACATCAGCTTTTAAGCATTTAGCCACTTCTAGGGCTATGATTTTCAAGTCCAGGGGGAGCGGGGCCATCACAAGGCCTGACTCACCCCCAGCAGCCTCGTGCATGTCTGTCTGTGGGCCTTCTTCAGCCGACATGTTCGATGTGGCATCCTCATCCTCGGAGCGCTCGCGGCTGGTGCTCGATATAGCGGTCCATGACGGGCGTGATGTCGGTACTGCAGCGGAGGTCGGTGAGGTAGAGATGGCCTTCTGAGAGAGGTTAGTGGAGAGATGCCGGGACGGAGCTCCGTGTCAGCCGTCTATGGCATCGGGCGCCGGAACCGGAAGTCCCCCTTCATTAAATTTTAACATACACTATTGGAATAAATGGTTTCTCTTGAACGAAAACAACATTCGCTGTTAGAATTTCATTCAAGAAAAAAAATCCAGCTCCTTCAATTTTTTTCATCACCACTGTCGAAAATGGTTGTTGATTTGACCCCATTAACTATAAAAAATTTAAACAAGCTTCCAAAATGTTTTTTTTTAAACAAAATTCCACTGGTTTATGGCCAGCTTTACTGTTTTTTTGGTTTCCTGTTTTGGCTTAGCTGCAGATGAAGCATTTCTGATAAGTAAACTAAGAACACTTACCAATACTAGAGTTACTGCTGTGAATTCAGTGGTGTAGCTGTGCCTTAGAAGTGCCAAGCTGCATTAGCACCTCTTCCATGGTTTGTTACCTGGGGAAACTACACTTTTTTCATGGTAAAAAGAAAAAGTACTGCTGATCAGTGAATCCAATACTTATATAAATTGAACAGTATCAATAGAAACTCAGTCACATATACACATTTTTGTTGAAATGCATCACATACATAGAGTGCCGGGCACTTTGATTTCCACTATGTGCAAAGGAAATGTAGGTGAGCATTATAAAGGCTCATATAGACAGGCATTGTTGACAAACGCTGCCTTTTAAATTTGAACGCAGCACTACTCAAATGCATGCTGTCAAACACAAATGAAGGAAAGGCCTGCAGTGTGAATGGATCTCAGTAGGATGCGACATCCAAAGAAACGCAAAGCAAGTCAAACACAGCCTCAAAATGGTTATCCACACTATAACATTAAAGTAAATAGAAATCTCCAGACTTGTGATTAAAGTATGCTTCAAACACATGTAAAAGAAAGGAAAACAACGGCTGTCTATATGAGCTATTAGCCAACCAGTGTTATTTCATTTTGTAGAAAATACATGTAGAACTCTTTCTCTTGGTGCAATGCAGAATGGCTCCATAGGTACAGTGTCAGGCTAAAATTTCTACCTCAGGGTCTGGTTCTTGGTGTTGATGAAAAATATAAGTTGAGGGCCAATCATTTTAGTCTTTTTACCATATATTGCTAAACTCCAATATAGGAGAGAAGTTTCAGGGGCCAGATCCCAGTGGCGTCACAAGGGGGTGCGGGGTGTGTGGCCCGCACCCGCGTGACACCATTGGAGGGGTGACACCAAAATGACTCACAGTCATTTTGGTGTCACTCCCCTCTGAAAAGTCGGGGCGCTCGGTCATGGACCGAACGCCCGACAGTATAAGGAGAGATTAGGGGACCCGGTGGTATACCTTATCCCGCCGGGTGACTGTCCCCTCCTCTCTCTGCTGGCGTTCATCACCAAGATGGCCACCGGCAGGTATCAGAATACTGCCGCGCGTGCGCGATGACGTCACGTGCGTGCGCAGTGACGTCTCGGCGGGGTGACACTCGGTTACCGCTCCGGGTGTCACCCAGCCTCGGGGTGCCCCTGCCAGATCCACAAAAATAGGTCACGTGTACTGAAGTAGCAGTAGTCCCTTCAGGAACAGCTTCTAGGTAATTTCTGGCTCTGTGAGAACAGCCAGACAGGTTCTATATCTGTCTCTAATAAATCTGGCTCTTGACTTTCTAAGAGCAGCTAAAGATACCTTGATCTAAGGCCAATTAATCCTCCTTGCACTGTCCAGCAGAAGTCTATACTCCACTCCTCTATGACACTTTTTAGCAAGAAGATTCTTTACAGATGCTCCCTGTAGGCAGCCAACTTTTTGCCCAACCTCATCCAAAGATAAGCTCCAGCAGGCAGCTAAGGATTCCTGTGCCTACAGCACATGCCCCAGGCTGAGGCAAGGTCCAAGTATAGATTCTCCTAAACACTCATACTCTCCAGGCATAAGCCTTATAACCCCTAAATTTATCATTTGCCCAAACCATACCTCTGAACAAGTATCTCAGGGATTGGTTGGGTCAGATACATTTGTCTTTCAAACTTTAATTACTGAAACCTCCTTTACAGATAGACGCTCACAGTGCACTGGAATGTCTGCTTGCAGTCAAACTCAGTAGAACACAGAAGGGTGACAGCTTAACTAGTGAAATTAGGAAGCCTTGTTACCCTAGGACACAAAGTATTTGTGGATACATCTTGCTGATATGATTTAGATAAAAGAGGAACATAATTCCAAAAAAAGGATTCAAAATGTTAACATTTTACATTTCAATACCCTATAAATAACAATTAAATTTGCAGTTGAAAATGTTCTTCTTCGTTACCTCTACACCAAATGAGGTCTACATTGATTTATTTAATGAAGCTTTTGATGACATTTGAGTTGAGACATAATGATCTCTTATATTTACATATAATGATTTAAAGCTAAATCCCATCATATTTTTACATTGGACCTGGCAGAGGAAAGGTTTGCTTCTTGCTTACATGATGAAACTAATGTCCTGGGCCCCCAATTCTTAGAGCCTGAGTGACTCAATCTCCAGAAGCCAGATTGTCATTGAAAAACTATGAATGTTATAATTTATCATAAAGGCAGTTAGTATGCAACATTAAGCAGTCTATTGAAGTATTGCTTGCTCCTGGTTTAAGAGCAGACTAGTACCAGCGGACTGAAAGACCTTAGAAATGTATTCTTTAAATCTGAGCTCTGGTCATTTAAAACAAATATTAACAACAAAGTCCCCCTTTTCCCACACTGTTAAATGATGTAATGCTCATTTTGTCTAGAGGGTGAGATAACAGAGTATTTCTTACCTCAATTCAGGGTCTTACTACATACAAAAATGCATTCTATTATTCTTAGATATGTAAAGACAACACCATTCGTTTTTTGGAAAGTGACATTAAAATACAACTTCTGAGCAATGAAAGCATGTTTGGATATTTTCCTTACTCATACAGGAAATTATACTTTAAACCAATACACAGTCATAGAGGCAGCAGAAAAGAAGTAATGCAAATATACCCATCTATATGGAAGATAAAATGGTTCTAGTCATTTACATCAAGTGAAAAGACTCATCACACCCATTTGTGGTATGTATTTATGTAACAAAAAAAAATAAGAATAAAATAACTGTCTGGCTGTATTTAGAACCATTTCTGACAAGGAAAATGTTCTTTAACATCAGGGGCATTTGAATATTTGAATTTGACTGCATTATCCCCTCAGCTATAATATTTTACATCTGCTTAGAAAACACAAATTGCCTTGATTGAAATTCTATAACCATCAGAAACGTAAGCACTGTATATGATTTATATTCATCTAAAAGCTATTTACCATTGTAAAGCTCAAATTTCCCCACAGTTTTCTAGCTATTTAGGATATACGGAAGAGTTGAGATTTATTTAAAGATGTGCCCTGTGTGGATTTACATATGTGTAGATCATGGTGTTTCAGGTCAATTCCTGATCTTTTGTGAAGCAGTTATTCATCTCTTGAATTTATGGTCTAGGGATAAAGATATGTACATTTGAAAAGGTTGTCTAACACTTACCTTCAAATACCCATAGCTCCAGGCTTGAAATAGTGAGTTTCAATAAGGTGTCTATTGAGGAGACATTTGAAATGGTGATGAAATAAAATTTCTTGGGATAAAAGAGTGATATAAAGTTGAACAGCACACTTTTTTAGCTAATGAAAACACGAAAAAACCCAACTAAAGTGTTTTAAAGGATGCAGCCACACACCAGAAGCCCAACATCAATCAAGGCAGCTGAAGACCCTCAGTGTGTGGCTGTACCGAATCCAACAAAGCAACAATAGCAACCACTTAGATTTATGTAATATCTAGTAAAAATGGAGGAAAGGTACACATGGGCAGGGTAATACACAGAGCAATACTGAATAAAACCCACAAAACAATATCCATTGATACTTTCATGTGTCACTGCAAAGTGTGATCCCTAACTCTCAACCATCTGCATGTACAACTAGGAGACATATACAGTATATAGCAATACATAAGTTGAGAGAAGGCATAACTGGATGCAGCCTCTTCCTCATTAAAAGGTAGAACACACCAAAAGCCCAACATTGTGCAAGGCAGCTGAAGACCCTGAAAGTATATCTGCAACAAATTCAACAAAGCAACAATGGCAGCAGCTCAATTAAAAAAAAAGTAAATATAAACTTTTTTTGTGTGTGGCTTTACTTCTGTTTAGGGTCCTAGTTGTACATTTACTAATGTACTCCTATAACCCAAAGTCATTAGATAACAGGTTTATGTGCACTATCAGGTGACAGCGCACAGCCGCGCTGCAACCGAGAAGGATACCAACAATATTGTTGGGATCCACCATAGCTGCTCAAGTGACAATTGACTCTACTTCTCTGTGTACGGCTGAGAACTATAGCCAGCTGCACCCACCCCCTACATGTCTGCACTGCAATGAGCGCTGCAGGAGGGGAGGGGAGAATCCTGGCATGGAGGTGTTGACTGACATTCATTACGACCGCAGATCGTTCAACTCTTAGTGACAGCTAAGCATGAGACAGCTTCAGTGTCCCACACCAGCTCTAAACAGCGGGGAGAGTATATTTTACTCTCCTATCCCTTCTCCTCTACAACAAGCAAAAAGGGGAAAGGTGTACAAAGGCAGGGTTATACACAAGTCATTACAGTTGTTGTATTGTTTAGGAAAAGATGGCTCTCAGCATTGATTTACCTATTTCAAGAGAAAAAACAACACCCTAGCACATATAATGACCACATGCATTTGTTGCAAGACCATATCTACCATCTTATCAGATCTATATCCACAAATCACTTCTGAAACGGCATCATATTTGATTGGATAGCAGCACCAGGAAGGTGCTTTGTGATGCTGATTATAACAAAGACAGGTGTTCTTGAAACAATTATAGGTCCCAAGTACAGGATGGTAAAACCTCTGGAAAATAGCACTACTAAAACCATGCTTCTAGGCCAAGCATGAACAGAAAGCATGGTGTGCTAGCAATTTAGATATACATGCGTATTCACAGATTTTATAGATATAGCTTTTCAGATGGAATAATACACTTTCCACATTCACTGATGCTGTATTTACAATTCAAGTCATGTTGGTATCTTGGGTGATTAAGTCAACCAGCTTTGCCAACCATCTCCACCCCATTTTAGAGCTTAGAAAGTATGGTGAGCTCCAGATTTAGTTAAAAAAGCTTTGACATATGCAACTATTAATTCAAATGAAGGACAATGAAAAGAGTCGTACAATGACCACATTCATTGGAGTTGCATAAACTATTCAAGCCTTTAATATCACTATAGACATGTCGTATGTTGATATCTTAGATTATCCAGCTTTAGAGATCATCTCCACACCATTTTAGACCTAATCTGCTTGATTGCTCTACCATATTTGCACACATTTGTAAACCTACACTTAAAAAAAGAAAAGAGGATATGAGAAGTTATTTAAATTCAGCTCTTATCTAGTCTCTGGATCTGTTCTGTTGATAGAGCCTCTAGCTACGGTTCTGCTAATTGCAATGCTTTTGTAATTTGAAATAAGACTTGTGTCCCTTGATTTCTTTATGGATTGGTGTTAATAAAGACGTGTTCCTCTGAATAGGGAATTCAGCCTTGTGCAAAATGAGGTTAAATAAATAGCTTATAGGAGCACTCAATAATTCACAGCAAGGGATGCATCCCATTAAGCAAAGAAATCTCAGATCACAATGCAGTGTGTATTATATCACAGACTGTAATTAAGTAATATTCACTCTGGAATAAATGGAGGATTTTTAATTCCATTCATGTCTCTCTCACTCTCTGTGTGGCTCTATAAAGTGAACCAGGCAATGATTAGGAGTCTTATGACATCACCAGTTCAGCACATCACTGGGCAAGACACTGTTTTGAATAGAAATACATTTACTAAGACTTAGGCATTGGATAATAAGGTTAAATGTTTTATTTGAATGAGAACGTCAGCATTCATGGTGAATGATAACAACATTAAAGTGACACTAAACTCAGGAGTTAAATCTTAAAAAGGACCTTAACTATTAACAAAAATGTAGCTTATTTGTGTATCCCTCGGCTGTAGATCCTCAAATCATCTCTGAATTGGTGCTGACACTGTCCTTCCTCCTGGAGGGTGGCTACTTTTGTTCTCCATGGTCCCTGTGTGTGTTGTTAAGTAGTCGCCGCTCCAAAATCATTCCCGTGATACACTACAACCTTACTAATTTGTATTGGGTTTGTAGTCCACCAAAGGCAGGATCTTGGATTGGTGACTACTTTACAACACACAGTGACCATGGGGAACAAAAGTAACCATCCTTCAGAAGGAAGCACCAATTCAGAGATGATATGAGGATCTATAACCAAGTTATACACTATTAAGCTACATTTCCGTTAATGGTTAAGGTACTTGAATGCATTTTTAAGATTCACCTCCTGAGTGTAGTGTCACTTTAAAGCTACCTTACATTATAGTCCAACATGGAAATGTATCATTTTGTGAAGACACCCATCAAAGAGCCTCTGCCGGCAGTGCTGTGCGAGAGTGTGCGCATAGCACGGTTTTACCAATCGAGTCAAGCCTGGGTATATGTCTCTGCGCAGATGCGTGTGTGTGCTTGCAGGCGCTTACATGTGTGCGTGCGTGTGCACTACAGATTCTGGCGCAAGATGGGCTATTAAGCTGTGTCTCCCTGATGCTCAGTGTTGGATGATTGTCAGCTTTCTGCTATCAAGATCCTGCATATTGTTCCTGTTATTGACCCGGCTGCTGTTCTGGACGGGTCAGTGTGGACTGACCTTTCTGCTGTTCTCCTGTACCCTGACCCTGGCTTGTTCCTGATGCTTCTTCTGCCTGCTGTTCCTGTACTGTGCTGTCCTCCTGGTATTGATCTCAGCCTGCTCTTCAACTACAATTTTGTCTTCTGGTACTGCATTGCCCTTTTGGTTCCGACTCGACCTGCTTCTGACTTCTCTACCGCCTGATCTGCATTCCAGACGTGCATTCCCTGCATTGTCTGCTGCTCTAGAGTGGTGATCCAAGACTGCTCTTTTGTCACCAGTCTTCAGGCACATGTGCCCCTCTGCGCCCTGAGTTCCCTGTTCCTACCCAGTGGTCTAAGGACTGGAAGAGTGGTCTCCCTCGTCACTTCATGCTTCGAAAGTACGTGACACATTTAAGCTGAAAGAGTGAGGTTGATTTACTAAAAGCAAAAAGGTTGTTCAATTTGCAAGGGGATTTTCCCTTAGCTTAGTGAATGAGGTGAAGCTCTGCTGAGTTTAATCAACCAATCATGTGCATGCAAAATCACTGTTTTTAACTTCCTTGCACTTGATTGGGTATTCTTTGCAATATCATTTTTCACCACATTCACTAAGCTGAGGGGACAGACTGTTCACTTTAGTAAATCAACCCCAATGTCTCTACTTTGGCAGCTAGCTAAATTTTTTCTAACTCCGTATGGCTGCAGGCATATTTTCTGAACAGCCCTGGCATGAAATTCACAAGGGAGGGGGGCCGCATCTGGGTGGCATGGGGGACCTAAAGGTTGTGGTATGAATTGGGGGAGGGGACCGCACACTGTTTTTTATTTGTGGACTTTTTTTGTGGACTGTCAAAAGTTAAAAAGAAAAAACAAACATTGACAGGGTTATTCACAAAAGGGTGAAGAGTTTGGAGAAGGCAGGAGAAGTGAACAATCTAGGCCAAAATAGCTGATTTAGAAAAATTCTCCAATTCAGCTCACTTTCCAGTTCAGCGATATTGGCCTAGATTGTTCACTTCTCCTTCCTTCTCCAAACTCTTCACCCTTTAGTGAATAACCCTGGTAATGTTACTTTGCTGCAATGAAAATCCGTTCCTAATTATCTAATGCATCCAAAATTAACAAAACTTTGGATTCAGACGAACCCGAATAATGAAACTAATTGACTTTTGGACACAAATTCAGAAAAATGAAATGACAAAAAATCAAAAACTAAACACATTTTTTGCTGGCACATGTGCAGAAAAATTTACCTTATAATGATAATATTAAAAATAGAAAAATACAAATATATTTTAAAAAATGATGTTTATAGAAATAAAGACAGCGCAAAATGATCACCGCTAGATATGTGACATTTAGGATTCCTCCTGGCAATTCCCTAAAGTTAAACTCTGGGATAAGCAAATATTGTCTAAATAATAGAGCCATGTGTGTTCCACTCTTTAACTCCTGGTGTGCTTTCTGTATTTCTTTTAGATCTGTAAAGTAATCAAATGTGAAATTTTGCCTCTGTGCAGGACTTTCCTATAATACAGACCAGTCACTGCAGCTCTCTCTCCTGTACAGGTTGACTTGACTTGCATCCATCTCCTTGAATTTTTTTTGTTAGGCTTGTTGGTTCACACACAGTGAATTTATATCCTCAGTAGCTACCCTGTTTCCCCTAAAATAAGACCTCCCCCGAAAGTAAGGCCTAGCACTCTTTTTCAAGATTCCTGCAATATAAGACCTACCTCGAAAGTAAGACCTAGTTTGGTGGTAGCATGTGAGGGGAAACTTGAAGAGCAGGAGTGATGGTATCAGCCTGCAGTGACATACTATATTAAGGGGATGACAGGGGACTCCCTCCGGCCAGCACAGTGACAGGGAGCACTCTAGTACCATACTACACCAACTGCTGTCCCCCTGAAGGCACTGCTTAATGTAATGGTACTGTACTGTAATGTGTAACAGTAAATGGTACCGTACTTTACCGCGCTGTCCACTGTCTGATTTCCCACTGCTGCACTGCTGGTACCATTGCCCCTGATGGCAAAGGAAGCCAGCGCAGTAGAAAGCAAGGCTGCGGCGGCGGAGGGAGCAGAGCCGCATTAGCCGATATTTCCTCTCTATAGCGCCAGTTACTGTGACAGGCGGAGTGATACCAGATAACTTTAGATTGTTGTACATTTTGTTGCACATTAAAAAAAAATAAGACATCCCCTGAAAATAAGACCTAGTGTGTTTTTTTGGGGCAAAAAAAATATAAGACAGTGTCTTATTTTCGGGGAAACACGGTATTGAGGAATATATTTCAGGGCCGGTGCACACCTAGGCGACACCTCACCGCGCTGTGATCGTGCATGATTCTGCGTGCATTGCCGCAGGGTCAGGAGTCGCCAAGGTGTGAACCGATCATGCTGTGGGTGCCATTATTTTCTAATGGCACCCCAGTAACTCCAAGTGAATTGCGCGGTTTCCCACCGTGATTCCGCCCGTGCTTCTGAACACGATCGCTAAAGCAGCTGTGCGTCGGATATCTAAAAAAAGGTACATGTACCTTTTTTTCTGTGATTGCCGTGCAGATGTCACCCCATTGAAATCAATGGGGCCACACAGTAATCGCTGCCTGCATTGTGCAAGACCATGCAATCCCGGGACGTGTGATCCCATGTCGCTGAGATCTGCACTGGGCCTAAGACCCCATTCACACTAAGAGATTTGTAGTGCGATTTTCAATCAATAATATCGCTCAAAATTCGCTCAAGCTTTTCTCTCGAACATGACCTATTTTTCCAGTGGATTTTGTGCAATTTGGCTCCAATAGGCTTTGATAGACTGCCAAAAGAAGTGCTGCGTATCGCAACAAAATGTGAGATGTTGTACCAGGAGTTTAATCTCCCTTACCTCCCAGAAGGGTAGCACCATCTATGTTCAGACATCCTCCAGGGCAGAGTTTGTGAGGCAGACAGGAGTTAGGTGGAGCAGCCGGAGGAAGATTGGAGCTGGTTCAGCTTATCTGGTGGTGTTCCTTCCCATCCCATATCACAACAGTTTTCTGTGGTGCAGTTGGACATTTATGGTTTAATGCAAGTAGCTATTTCTGGTGGTGGTATCCTGGTGGTGGGAGACTCCATCATCAGGCGGACTGACAGGGTAATCTGTCATCGGAACCGTGAGCGTCGAACAGTGTGCTGCCTGCCGGGGGCTCGTGTTCGACACATTGTGGAACGATATTGTATACAAGAAAAGAAAAGCGGGGCTTTAAAAGTGTCCAAACCATACAAGACGTCCATCAAACATGCATGGTTTTGTATAAACGTATATTTAATACATACATAAAGACTTGATTACAATTAAAATGTCATTGACATGATTCCGGAGCTGGTGTCAGAAGGAAGGTTTTGGTTTCCTGGAGAACTGGGCTGACTTCGCAGTCGGCTATCGGCTCTTCAGCCGAGACGGGCTGCATCTTAATGGGAAAGGTGCAGCATTCCTGGGGGGGGGGAATGGTAGAAAGACTGGAGGAGCTTTTAAACTAGAAAGTGGGGGGGAGAGTATAAAAAAAAATTACTTAAACTAAACGTAGATAATGTAATCATAGAAAGTAGTAAAAAATTAGTTAATAATAGTGGGCTCACTCCAGTCAATATAGGAAATCCGTTGGCACATGTAAGTATAATCATTTACGTAAAAAATAATCTAAATGTGCATATAAGAGACGATATTGCGTCAAATAATGGGGAAGATGTGGAAATCCTATGGCTGGAGCTAGATATGATGGACGCTAGCCATAAACTTCTCATGGGTATCTGCTATAAACCTCCAAATATAGGGGAAGAGGGAGTAGTCAATCTTCACTCACACATAGGTCACAAGGGGCGAAGGGGGTTCTTCACAGTAAGATCAGTTAGGGTCTGGAACTCACTGCCACAGGCGGTGATTTCAGCAAATAATGTGGAATTGTTCAAGAAACTTTTGGACGAATTCTTAAGGGACCGTAATATACAGGGGTACAGGTACTCCTAGAATGAGATCCTAATAGGTTGAACTTGATGGACTAATGTCTTTATGCAACCTCAAATACTATGTAACTATGTAACGATTTCAATAAAGATTTTATGTGTTTTTTACGGTGTACACTATGGCCTGTATTTCTTTTTATTTGGGACTGAGATAATACGGCATCTGACTTCCTGGAAACACATGTGTGGTCGGATTGGAGGATTATAACCAGTGGACTCATTAAGGTTAGATCCCTGCATTGCTCTACAACAAAGGGGGTCTGAGCAGCACTCTATTAGGAGTTTACACAGTGGTTATGATCTGGTGGCAGAATGACTCTGGAATGTTTGTGGCTATTTCTATTTCAACTGATTTCTATTGAGATATATATGAACTTTTTTCACTCGGGTTGTGGAAGGAATTCCCATTTTGTTGGATTCCAACATATTGTTTAATAGGGAGTCAAATTGGTTGTATCTATTTATTGTTTGTGCTTAATTTTGTGTTTTTTTCACACTCAATATTATACTTGTGTCATTATTTAGGATAGCATGGCACATACATACATGCATGTGACTGATAGATCCAACTTAAGTACATTGTAACTTTTATACCAAGTTTGGGTCAACTTCTCCTTTCCTTTCCTCTTACAATCTATGTCTAAGATTAGCCGATGATGTCCTGCAGCTGTCATGACCTGCACTGCTCTAGGCATCTTCACTGAGCTGGTGGGCAGATACTATTGGCTGAATTTGAAGTTTACTGTTCCACTATTAGGGCCAATGGAGGAAGCCTTTGGCACTCAAAGCATCACCTCATTTACAGAATGTATTTATTTATTTATTTTTTTGGGGGGGGAGAGAATGTGTGATCAATACTATACATGGAAAAGCCCACCTATTTGCATTTGCATTTTCTGTCTGTAGACACACACCTGTAGACACACACCTAATAGCAAATCTGGCACTGCCCAGTGCACTGCTGGACACACCACTTCAGTGAAAATGTTGACTTCTGAAAATCAGTGCATACCCCACCCACATATGTAGATCCTCCCCACAAAGCAATACTTAAGTCTGCTTGGTTCCTCAGGCAAGAAACATTGCTAGGTGGGGTTGAATATTCCAGTGGCACTTAGAATCTTTTGGTAGACATAGGTAACACTCTGGGCAAATAGTTTTTAAAATTTGCTCCTTAGAACATATAACTTCATAAATGTTTTACTATAAGCAAAATGTGAATACATTATAACTTTTTCATGACTATATTGCGTGTAATTCCTTGTTTAGAAAAATAAGCTTACAACCACTTGGGGAATACAAATAGAATAACCTTTATAAAAATGCCCCAGTTAATTTGCCATTGTTAGATAAATTCTGAAAGCAAAGACCTCTTGGCAGCAAGAGCCACACATTATGGGCAAACTGGGGGATTATAACAAAACAAAAAGCTATTAAAGGTCATTTCATGAAGGTGCCACATAAGGAAAGATCTATAAGGTTCACATTCAAAATGATAATAGTCACTCATATATCATGTACGTGAATATTATACTCTGCTGTTCTTTTCAGCACTTAATATGCCTGGTATCCCCATTGGGACACATTATTAAAGATGTAATATAATGTATCAGTGCAGTACAATGATACAGCGTACCTGTCTGACCTCTTTTTTAATCCTCCTCTTCTTGCAAGCATACTCTTTAAAATGATTTCTTTCAATCTTGATACAAACAGATGAAAGGCCCAAAACACAACACAGCCTAATCTGGCTTCAGAAACAAAAGAAGAGCACTGTAAAATCAACTTTGAGGCTGTCTTTTTAACTTTTGGCTTTAGAATATAGTAATAAAATTGTTTTTTTTTTTTTCATTTTAACATGTTTATTACTATGCCTTGCCTGGAGCTCTTTTTAAAAGACATCCATATGTAGACATTTTTGAATAAAACTGTAACTAGTGCCAACAGAAAAGATAACATAAAATTAAGACTATTTAAACCATTTATCTGTATCTTAAAACATCTCTTATGTTAGCTTCTGCAGTCAGCCACATCAATCAATAATTCATGATTATAGTGACCCATGATCAAAGCTATGAAACCATCATCTCTGTATTTTTAAATGGCTCTGTTTTCTCCTCCATTGCTCACCATCATTTTCAAACAACTGCTCAGAAAAAAGATTAATTAATTATGACATCATGTCGACTATCATGTCTATTGTCCTGTGATGTAATGAGAGACAGCAATGCATTTTCTGTTTAATTAGATGTATCTGGCATGCAACTTACAGAATGATCATTTGTGTATTAGTCATTCAGTTCCAGAATTTTCAGCTGCAAATAATTACATGAAATGATGTTGTTTGGATGGGCTGAAAGGTCATTGCAATAACAGCATAGTCAGAAGAAAATGAATGCAACAAATCATAATCTGATGCTGTTATTATAAAATTACTGTTGGTTGTGCCACTGCAAAGTTTATTGCTGAAGTTTAGACTTCATCTGTTTCTGCTCGACCTGTATTAGATCCAGCGTTGTCAGGCATGATGGGAAGATTGGCATCTGAGCTACCATCTTGTGCTGTCTGGGATACAGTAAAGCCAAGCTGTCTTACTGCAATAATGTTTAGACACCCAGTCACTGTGCATTACAGACAAGTCAATAAGATTGTCTATTGCTTGCCCTGGTGTCACTGGATGTAATGATATCATACACTATATCCCATGCCATGGGGGAAAATAGTTATTGTACCTTTTCAAAATCATAAAATAAAATCACTGATCAAATGTACATGATTGACAATTTCCTGGGTGGGCAGAAAGCCCTCTTGATTCAGAATTCCATCGACAGACTGCTATGTTCCCTTGCTACATGTGATGTCCTCCTACAGTACAGCTTCCTGGTAGCAGGGCGCCAATGTACTTGGAATAGAGTTATAGATAAGTTGGCAAATGAAGCCACCATACTGTGGGGTATAGCAATAATGATCAAGAGTGTGTGGAATAAAATTCCAAGTCCTTCTTTAAGCAAAGCAAATCATTTAGCAATAATCATTGTTTTGTACATACATATAATTGTTTTAAGTATTTATTTCTGATACATATGAAATTCACCACAAATCACTATAAGATGTTACCCTTAAAGAGGAACTGAGGTCTGGAAGCTGTGCCCCACAAAAGGGAGACAGAGAGTAGGACTAGATAGAACTAGTCCCCAGTCTTGCAAGTGCTCTCATTGCAGCTGTTCTTTCTCCCATTGCTGACTTGTTCTGCACTGTGTCCCTGTGTGGAGGCAGCCATTCTGCTAGAGGTAGGACTTTTGGTTCCTCATATCAAAGCCTCCAGCAAGGAGAACACTGAGCATCACAGTAGTAATTTTTCCAAATTTTACTTTAAATCTCTTAAGTCTAGCAGTAGAGGCAGCAGTGCTTGAGAGCTTACACTGCAGATATACTGCTATGAGGTATACCTTTTTTCATAGTACTGAAACTGTATTCATTAAAGTGGACCTTTACCCCCTTTGACTAAAAACAACATCAGCATATGCAGATTTGAAATCATCTTTCATTCACTAGCTAAGCCAGGGGTAGCCAAACTCCGGCCCTCCAGCTGTGGTGAAACTACAAATCCCATGATGCATCTCTCTCCAGGAGTCATGTCTGTGGTTGTGAGAATCTTGCAATGCCTCATGGGATTTGTAGTTTCACCACAGCTGGAGGGCCAGAGTTTGGCTACCCCTGAGCTAAGGAAACATATTTTTATTTTACTTCCGGGTCCACTTTTCCACAAGTGCTGTAATATTGCCCAAGCATTGCTGCCAGGGAAATCCAGCAAGCAGACACAGAACAGGTACTGTGAGAGCTGTTGCGTGTTTTGGTGCTAATATTGTACATTTGTGTGCATGCACGTGTTCGCATGCAATGCTACACATGCGGATTGGCGTGTACATGCTCACATCTAATCATGGCTCCAAAGACCTATTTAAAATTGCATACTGGAGGGTTTTTAAGCTAGTGTCCAGCAATAACTTGTGATTCCTGAGTGCTCCTGTATCTGACCCGGCTTGAGCCGCTGGCTCTGCTGCTCTCCGCCTGCCCCTGACCTTGGCCTGTTCCACTACTCTGCCTCTTGGCTGCTGATTTGGTACCGCTTTGTCACTCATTGCTTGACCTCAGCTTGTCCTGCCTCAGCTATCGCCTTCAGATTCTGCACTGCACTGCTCGCCCGTTGCTGACCTGGCTCGACTCTGACTCCGTTGTCTACTCAGCTGATATCCTGCATACTTCTGGCTGCCTAACTGCCTTGTTTTCCACTCCAGTGCCTTCAACATCTCTACCCAGCGGTGCCTGTGCCTCACGCAATCCGTCCACCCCTATTCCACTCTCAGAGGTGCACAGACCAGTGCTGCAAGGGAAGGTCCATCTCGTCATCACAGGCTCACATCAGGTATGTGACAATTGTATGCTGGGAAGGTTACATCAGCAGAGCATTGTTGGGAAATCCCAGCTGTATTCTCATGAAATCTTAGGAAAGGCATTTTCCTCCACTGAGATGATGTGCATGGTCACATGCCCTAGTCACATGTGCCAGAGCTTCAATAAGTAAAGGGAGACATAGTAACCTGCCCTTAGTTAAAATTGCCGCTGTCAGAAGACTGGGGAAGAAAAGAAAAATAAGGTATGCAAAAATAAAAAGCCTGAAATTATCTAGAAGTATCTGTTTGTAGATTGTCAGTACTAAACATTTCTAGGAGGTGCCTTTCTTATTATTTTCCTCTTTAAAACCCAACTCCGGGAACAAAACAAATAAATGCTCCCTCCCACTGCACCTTAGGGGTTTAACACTCGTTGGTGCAGGCTTAAGGAATAAGATTTACCTCACTGCTTGCTCCAGCAGGCTCCATCCATGCAGCTGTGCACCTCCTCTCTAAGGATGACCCAACCACAGTCATTCACTTTGCCTTTGTGACGGATGCACCCAGTCCAAACATGATGAAGTCAATCACACATGACTGTACGCAGTCCTGAACTGAGGAGGCATCACAAGGATGTGGCAATCCCACTCTCAGTCTCGCCCTGCACAGAGATTTCCCAGCTCGCGGGACAACAATCTCAGGGCAGCAGACTGAAGGCAATCGTCACTAGGGTTGGTTAACTAGTTTTTTTTTAACAGAAACACGGACAATTCCCAGCAAATGCTGTGACAATTCCAAACACTTAAACAAAGCCTACGACAGGTTTCACTATGCAGCAGCGCTCTTCACAGAGGCAAGGATACTTTCAGTTCTTATTTAGTGCAAAGAGATAGGCTTAATGATTTTTAAGATAATCTTTTAATAAAATAATTGGTGCAGAAAAGTAAATAGAGAAATATATTAATAAAGAGAGACAAAATATAGAACTGTAAAATAAAAAAGAATAACAAGGGAATACTTACCAGGTCTAAGGTTATGAGTTCTGACAGAGTCCAGTTCTATAAACAAAAGATGGGTCTGAATGGCTCTTCTCTAAGCAAGGCTTGCACAGATGATTTCTAAATATTAAAGGGGAACTCTTCTAGGATGTTACAAACTTCTTGCTGTTGCAGGAGTTCATTTTCTTGATGTTAAAACAAGAGCCTCTCTAGCTGCCTCTGCAGCCATTTTTTGTCACAGAGCCAACCCCTAACTCAGGGCTGGTGAGGGGGAGCAGGAGGGCTAAACTTTACGATGTTCTCCTCTGCTTCTCCCAAATGATTAACACTCATTTTAATAATCACATTCCTCTAGGATCATGAGCTGATTCTAATTAGGCTATGGATTATTGTACTTAATTAAATTAGCTTCTAATCAAGTCTACATTTGGTAGGTGTATGACATATGCCTTGCCAATGAGGTTTACTTATCAGGCCCTGGAACATCATAATTGGCACGTTAATTGGTACATATGTTCTCGTCTTGACGAGACCTAGCTATTTGTGTAATTGATTTTACAATAGCACTGTCCAATTCTGTCAGTCCCTGCCCTGTTCCTTTCATTCATTGGATTTCAGTCCTTTCAGTCATGGAGGCACATCATTAAGAACAAGAAAATCTGTCCAGGTTCAGTTAGTCTATCTAACTGAACCTGGGCAGATTCACTTCTGCCCGGGTTCAGCTAAATTCAACCATCCCGGGTTAAACTATCTGAATTTCAGATAGTTCAGCGAATACTATCTGAAAATCAGGGATCCTGATCCTAGAATATTTATATTTACTATTTAAATTTTTTGTGAATGACTAACAAGGGGTTACTGTGGCGATAAGGCACTTGTCCCTATCAACATGAAGACAAGGTGCCTAGCAATGCGTAGGACAGTATTATCTCAATTCTGAGGGGAGGAGGCCTGGTATTGTTTAGGTTGGAAATAAATGCTTGCAACCCCCCCTTTCCTGGTCAGCCAGGCTGCATGACTGGATACAGGACTTTAATGAAATTTTAGGAGAATACCTTGTCATTTTAAAAAAGTTAAAGGTTTGCTGACTCTTAACTCTCCACAATAAAACATTATAGAGTCCCAACAAAAACTCAGAAAAGACCCACTTCCAGGCATGCAGTCTGGCTGGCCGTCTCAAACCAAACCAGGCCACACACCCTAAACATTGGGTGGATACTTTGCAAGGGAAGGGGGGGGGGTGGCAAAGCTTATCCAAACATTTATCTTCTTAATGTAATGTATAATATAATAATACACATTTCTGTTATTTCTATTAAATGCTTCTTGGATCTGAAGTCCTGCATATTTTTTTTATAAGTATGTCACCTCATTCAGCATTCTGAATACATTATTCTGCAGAGAAAGTGTTTATGGCAGGGTTTTTACTACATGTGGCATGCAAACTTTTTTGCCATTGTAAGTGTTTTCTGCCAAATGTTCAGTAGTTAGAGTTCTGTTGTTCAGACTGAGGAAATTTGAGGGAAAGGGAAAACTATTTGAGAAATTCTTGACAAAAAGCCATTCAAAATTTGCCAAGTTTGTTTGTTTTTTTACTTTCAACATTATGTACAAAAACAATGACATTAACTATTGACAGGCACAGGTAAACACAAATGTCAGGTGCCAGGCAATTAAAACAAATGCAATATATTCTGTATGTTGAAATAATGCACCACAAGCCTTGGCTATTCAAACTGTGCATATGAGGAAAACACACATAAGAAGAGGTTATCTTCAGTGAAATATGCATGTCATAAGGATCAGTAGATCAGTAATAGAAGCACTTAAACAATGCATATAAAAACTTGTGAACCGAACATACTGCTTCAATTTCACAAAAAATGTATTGACTAGAAGTTAAAGTTACACTAAATCCACGAGTTAAACCTTAAAAATGCATTTAAGTACCTTAACTATTAACAAGATTTACTTTTTTGTGCATCATTCAGCTGTAGATCCTCAAATCATCTTTAAATTTGTACTGACACTGTCCTTACTTCTGGAGGGTGGCTACTTTTGCTACCCATGGTCCCCATGTGTGTTGTAAAGTAGTCACTGCTCTAAGCTTGCTCCCATGATGGACTACAATCTCACGTTTAGTTTACTCATTTATAATGAGATTATAGTCCATCATGGGAGTGAGCTTGGGGTGGTGGCTACTTTACAACACACACCGGGACCATGGGGAAGGAAGGACAGTGTCAGCACCAATTCAGAGATCATTTGAGGACCTACAGCTGAGTGATACACAAGTAACCTATTTTTTTAAATTAGGTAAGGTAGTTGAATGCATTTTTAGGATTTAACACCTGAGTTCAGTGTCACTTTATTGTACACCCACCTGAAAGGCATCCAAGTGCACTGAGCACTGACTTATAGTCAATAAAGTCTTATGCAGGACTAAAGCCTGGTATGTGGTTCACAAGTTTTTATATGCAAGGATATGCTATGTTTGAATAAGCTGAGTGGTGGACCTACACCTGGGATCAGAAGAAGCAAGATTTACCAATACCTGTAGCAGAGCTTTGCTATAATTTTGCCCATGGAGGCAGCTGCAGTTATAAAATTCAGCTGTTACTGTAAGAGCTGTAGCTCCACCCACCTCTGGAACTCCCTGTTGGTCAATAACGTTTCTCATCACTTTAAAGATTCAATTGGGAGGCTTAGAGCCAAACTTGATTTTGGGTGAAAAGTTACAATTTGCATTTAAACTGCCAGTCCCTGGGCTTAGTAATATATATATATAAATAAATATATATATTTATTTTTTACTTAAGGAAACCTCTGATTATGCATTTCTCATTAGATTTGTTTTTACAGTTTCACATGTTAAAGTGAACCTGTACTCCTTTTAAATGTCAAGTCTAAGAGCACATGTTACAAGATGCCTGCAATTATATTTCATCAGCCAGAAATGTATATGTGGCTGCTCTGGGGCTCCAGGAGAAAGAGGAGACCCAGGCAACTTCTGAAAGGAATTGTAAAAATACCAGCTCAGGGTTGGAGAATTGTAGACTACTTAGTGCATTTATCTAACATTGATCCTCCAGCTCAAACTAGCTTAGTTCTGGTTTACCATGAAATAGATACTCCTCTCCTCTTGTACACAGCCCGGGCTTAGCACCGCAGTTGAAATGTTTAGTTACAGTAGCAACCAATGTCAATGGGTATAAAATGAACTCTTTTAGTGGGCATTATGTGCTACATACCTACCTCTGAACCTTGATTCTAATGAAGTGTAAATAGAGTCACAATATAGTCTAGGGGGTGTAAAAAGGATAAGTAAGCTACCTGTCGCTATCAAAATTTTGTTATGAGGCCCTGTGATTTTGAGTTATGCCTTTACCAAGCAATTCATTAGCCATCCCCAAAAATTATTTTATTACACAATTGGATTAGAAAAAAAAATGTATCCATCAATTTTAGCCTTTTATTTTATTCTATGAAAATTATCTGCCATAGGAACAAGATGTGTCTGTATTCTGTAGACCCATTATTCACTACACAGGGTACACTCTGAAGCCTGCCTGGGGCCCCACTTCATTTAGAAACCAGCCTAAGCAGATGTTACTACTCAGCAGGTTTAAAAACATTTTGACACAATAATATTCAGCTGTGATGCAAAGTTCATAGTAAAATATTTGGAACCTTTATGAAGACCCATTTTACGAGCTAGCAAAAATAATTAAGAGTTTTGTAAGTAAATAATGTGACCCATATTCCAAAGTCAATGTCTTCTAAATAACCAAGTGCTATCTGGAAATTCCAGACACTGTAGAGACTTTTTATTTCTTTAAAGTTTTCTCCCTGGTACCTCCAGCAATGACGGAGTTTTTCCAAGTCTCTTTCACAGCATAACATTTCGTTCCATTTCACTAGCTCTCCCAAAGCCTTCTCATTCTGAGTAGCACTGCTGACATATGCAGTGACAACTTGCCTTTTCTTGAGCCTTACAACCCATTTCAATTCACAGGCATTTAAATCCTCTCCCTGTCGCCTCCACTGGCTCTCTATGCTCTCTTTCCTTCATAATGTCTTCTTATTTGTAATTATTGTCACCACGAAGCAAAAAAAACAAGTTTTTTTCTTCTGAAGCTGCTCTACTCAAAAAATGCCTAATTTTAAGAAGTTCCTATTGCTTCTGAATTTCTAACCAAATATATTTTATTTGTGTTGGTCACTCTTTTTAATGCATTATTTTCTAATTCATTTTTTTCTTATGTTTAATATTTTTGCACAAGTAATCAAATAAATGTTTTGGTTTAAAGAATACCCTGTCCTGTGTTTGGAATTAAGCTGGCCATACACTATAGATTGATTTCTTTTGTTCAACCTAAGCAGTGTGATGTACAAATCTTCCCTGTTGGCTATTGTATTCTGACAGCCAGCACCCACCGCTATTCACAGTGACTGTGGCTGATTGGCTTTGGATTAATATTTTCCCACCGAGCTCTTTTAACAAAAAAATCAATTGACTAATTTACTTTTTTCAAGCTAGGTCAGCAGAATTCAGCCAAAACTTAAGTGGTGTCTTGCCAGTTATAGTCTCTCTGTTTACCTAACTAAAACCTAAGCATGATTTTCTTTCTTTCTGTTTTCCTATATCAGCATAGCACGTAAAGAGAGTTCATAAAGTAAGAACTCCACAGATATATCAAGTAGATAAACTGTAAATGGATGGCCTTTGGTTTGCAATATAATAATTATTCTTTTAATTCCCAGGTGGACTAAAGCCTAACATCCTTGCAAAGGTGGTCTTTTTGCCCAGCAAATGTCCTAAATTCCTATTATTATAATTATAGAGGATTTATATAGCGCCAAAGGTTTGTGCAGCACTTCACAATATAAGGAAGACATTACAATTACAATATTGTCGTGAGAGCTTACAGTCTAAGAGGGAGGGGCAAGTGATACATGAATAGGTAGCTGTGTGGGGATGGATTGTTTGAGAAAGAGATAGTTCAGCGGTTAGTTTGAGGTGGCATAGGCTTCCCTGAAGAGATGAGTCTTTAGTGATCACCTAAAAGTAGTCAGAGTAGGAGATAGACAGACAGGTTAGGGTAGGGAGTTCAAAAGAATGGGAGATACTCTAGAGAAGTCCTGGAGGCGAACATGGGAGGAGTTGAGGAGGAAGCTAAAGAGCAGGTAGTTTTGGGAGGAGCGGAGAAAATGCTTATGGTAATACTTTGAGACAAGGTTGGAGATGTAGCCTGGGGCAGAGTTGTGGATGGCTAATAGTCATTGGCCACTGCTGCCCACTTTCTATGAGCAGAATGACAGAACATCTAACTGTCCTCCATGTGTTGTTTGCATCTAACTGTCCTCTTTACAATTCTATCAAGGTAGTTCTGATGCCATCAGATCAATAGGCAGAGACCATGAGTGGATGCGGATGCTGGTGTAGAGTATACATGCTCTCACCTGGCAGCACCACCCTATTCTGCACCCTATTCAACCCCTGCACACTCTGATTAATATCTCCCCACCCACATGGCTTCAACGTCTACATTATTATTTAGGACTCTGTGATTACATTGCAGTGGCTTAGAAAAAAAAATAATAATCAAATAAATAAAAGCAGGGGGATGAACCACACAAAGGTGGGGATTTTTGCAGGTGCAGCCTGGAGATGGCCTTTAAAATTAACGTGTTGTTCTACCTTTTTTTAAAAATTTGACAGTAGAAGACAGGGCAGCTAAAGTGGACTTGGATGGAAGTTGCTGGGCCTCCTTGTTGCTGGGCTTGAGTTCCCGGTATGCAGCTTATGTTTCATTTTCAATTTTTAATGGATTGGACATTTAAAGGTGGTTCATTAGGAGCCAAAAAGAAGCTTTATTTTTTAATAAAGTGTGACCCCCTATCCCTCCCTTTCAGATTAATAGCATTCAAGAACACAAGGCATTGGCAACAAGTACACTGGCATTGTGCTAAATTATTTGTGACCATGGGGGTTATTCACTAAGCTGCCGAAGGCATGGCTTGAAGCATTGGAATTTTTTTTTTATATACTAATAGGAGACTTGTCAAAAACTGTGTTTGTGTTTTGTTCAATTAAAAGATTTTTTTTAAAGTGTGGTGTGTTTATTTACTTTTGATTAACCCTTTGGTGAATGAGTAGGGGTAACAACTACCCATTACTCATTCACAAGGGGGGCAGCATCTGGGTGTACCTTTCTGAAATGGGGTACCCAAATGCAGATAAGCCCCCCTGCCCACAGACCCCCACAACTACCAGGCCAGGGTTGTGGGGAAGAGCCCCTTGTCCTCATCGACATGGGGACAAGGTGCTTTTCTAGGGGTTCCCCCCCAGGAAAGCACCCTCTCAGGGGCCTGGTATATTGCAGGGAGGGGAGGGCGCTCACAACCCCACCCCCCGCCCCTTTCCTGTCCTGCCATGCAACTGCTCGGATTCAGAGTCTAGTTGGGAATTTTAGGTGGGACCTCTTCTAAACTGTGTCTTCGGCTCAGCTGAGCCGAAGCATATATGTGTTCGACTCTACTATTTGGAGGGGACTGCAGGCCTGCCTCTTTCCCACCGACTATGGGCCTTGCCTGTGGAGGGGGCTCTATTGATTGGGAGAGAGGATTGCCATGGTACTTTGGGCTGTGTGGGACCCTTTGTTAATGCTTCATGGATCAAGAGGACCCTAGAGACCTATTTCCCAATTATGTGGGCATACATGGGGATCTAAGACTGTGTTTTGCTATACTCCAGTATCCTGTCCTGGACCAGACTGTGGACTTAGACTCCCATTTAACTTGTTAGACTGTTAGTCATGTCTATTTGTCTATTTGCCTGATTGTATTAACAATGGGATTAACTTGACAGTAGATGTAGAAGTAAATTACCATATGATAGACACTCAGGAGATAATTGCATCATATGTGTCTCCTCTCTCCTTATTCTTCATTAAAGCACAGTGGAGGGGATGTCTGTTTGCATTATGTTAATGTTTTATTACGTTATGTTTTTAGACCACCCAAACTGTATAAATACTGTGCTTGTTCTCAATAAAGTTTTTACCCTAAGTGACTAGTCTTGCCTGGTCTTTAGGGGAAGTTTGGGCTTTAATTGTGACTTGTCAGTTCCAGAGTGGAGAAAGCTGGTGTCTGACAAAGGTACCCAGTCAGGGTACCAGGTGGTCCGTCAAAGTCCGTACAATAGCCCTTCGGTTCGCCTGAACGGAAGACTTCCTGCAGCCGAAGCGAGCCAAAGGATTAGCCTAACATTCAGCTACATCCTTCGGCTCTTTAGTGAATAACCTCCCACGTCTTTCAGTGTCAGATGGGTCCTGTAAAAGGGGTTCAAAAATGGGACCCGCTCTTATGACACCAGCTAACAGGCACCATGTTATTCCTTCCCCCAGTAACCCAAAAGCAGACACAGCAGAATAAGGTAAATGTTTGCCACTTAACAGATGCTGGTGGACATGTTTATTTTAAGGCCTTTAAAGCTAGAACTGGTTTCCATGCCATGCTGTAGTTAAGAAACTACTTTTGCCAATAAAGCAAAGAATGTTGCTCCCTTCGGCATATCGGCAGAAATGGTACAGGTTGTCTAGTTGCTAGAAGCTACAATGCAAATCTTTTTCTTTTATTTTAATAGCTTTATTTTATTGGTGAATTTTAGTGCTCATAAAACTGTACAGATTGATAATGTTAATAAAGAAAAAATTATAAAACTATGGGGAGGAAGTTACAATGTTGTTGTTGGTACTTCCTTCAGGCTGCTTAAATATGCATTTTATCAAAGAGAGATTATTGCTGTGAAGGACCTCTGGGGAAATCAGGTTGTCGTGGGAACATCAAGTCTAAATTAATATATAGTCATACACAATAAAAAATACAAGGTAGCCTTTGCTGACATATGTCTCCAACCATATGAAACATATTGTGCTAAAATGAGGAAAGCGAGTATGTACCTTTTATCCTTTAGGCTAAGTTGCAAGATGCTTGAGATGGAGAAGGAGGGGAAAAATAGAGTGAAA